>NW_027113495.1:34747-47836 GCF_000696795.3 Halyomorpha halys
TTCTCCTCTACAAATGTTATTGGAGTTCTATCAGTGGGTAGATTCTCCACATGTTTTTATCATGTCACTATGTCACCTACAGCAAATTTACTTGTTGTATTTATGTGTATACAGTTGTAAATAACAATAAATAAATTATTAAAAAAAAAAATTCATATACTGACTGCACCGTTAAACGAAGAAAAAATAAATAAATACCTCTAATACTTTACAAAAATGCTGTAAATATCATCAAAAAATACGACTAATCTATGTATATTATTAATATATATATATTCGTGGATCTTGATAATCAATCAATTAAACGACTATATTAAGGCGATGTTTTTCAACTGCATTTTTGCATAGATATATCCTGCAATGTAAAACACATTTTTTTAGGAGAAAGAATTTGTTTAACAAACTATTAAAATACTACTTCGTACAGAGTATAATTTAAGATTAATAACTATAAACATTGCTTACAATTGTCTCGTACAATTTGTTCAACAATGCTGTGATACTACTAACTCAAGATTTGTGACAGATCCGAATAAAAAGGGTAAATGTGGGTTTGTTTGGGTTTTTCTAAAATTTAACCGTTCTTTCTATGGGAGTCAGGTCCCATGTGGCGTAGGGATTTTTTATATAGAATTTTTCGTTAACTAAAACTAATCTCTACATGTGCAAAAAACTTGATTCTGTGTTCGAGAATATTTGTACAATGATGATACATACATACGAGTTTCTATCCTTGTGCAATTTCAATGCCGGTGATATAGTTTTGGATTTCAAAGGTGTCTGTAAAGTTTTATTTGTTGGTGGGAATGTGTTTTAATATATCTGCTAGATATCTTGATAACTCGTACCTTGAGGAAATCCAGAATGAAACTATTCTAGGTCTAACTGGGTATCCTCTTTTATGTTTTTTACAAGTGAAAATAATTTTGGTGATGTTAATAAAATTTGTAAACAGTTTGCTGTATGTTTTACTGTATAAGCTGAGCTAAGGTTATGTTTCTCTTAGTCACTACATTGTTTGGTGGATTTGTACCTACTTCTTTGTATGTTTGTTCGTTGTTTACTAACATATTTGTTTTTTAGGACATATTAGTCTTTGGTGACAGTGAGAGTTTAGTACGTTTTACTTGTTTTTGTTAATATTGTGTCAGGTTGAGTATCTAAAAGCTCTAAAGTACTCACTTTTTGTATTGTTATTATAGTAAATTATTATATTTACACATTTACCTATCATTTCATTTACCGTTCATTCTCTTCTATACTATTTTGATTCTATTATTATACTATTGATTCTATTATACTATTGATTCTATTGATTATTTGATTGGTATATTCTATACCACTAATAATGGAAACTATGAGGGATAAAAACTTTTTTATATCGGTTCGAAATTTTACAATGAAAAGATTCACTAACCACTTTTCTATTCCTATAATTGTTGAATTATTCTCATTTATTTTGATCCTGTGGTGATAGCTGACGATTGCCACTGACTTGTCCGGTCCAAGGGTGCCGCCCTCTTCTCCTCACGTCTTGTTACGTATTTCTATGAAGTTATGCTGGTGTAAATTCGGCCGTTCCAGTGTTTCTTCCGATGAACGCTGGCCATCAAGAAAACTAGTAACCAGGATGTCTAGTAAATGACGAGCCTCTGTGACGTCAGGTTGCAACATCTGATTCACGCTGTCTTGATTTCACATCGAGGGGGCGTCAAAATGTTGATGAGTAATTTTTTTTTTTTTTTAATAATTTATTTATTGATATTTACAACTGCATACATATATACACATCAAGTAAATTTTTCTGTAAGTGATATTATGACATGATAAAAACATGTGGGGAATCTACCCATTAATAGAACTCCAAAAACATTTCTAAAGGAGAAGATCTCGAGGCCCAGGTCTTTTCAGACGTCTAGGAGGATTATTAGGTAGTGAAGGAGAAGCCAGGTTAGAAAAGAATTGGTTTGGGTGGTTGGGAAGTTTATTATGGAAGGATTGGTACCTGGTTCTGGCCAAATCGGCAACGTAGGGGACATTGAGGTCCTGATGGATGATTTGATTTGTGACAAAGTAAGGAGCATTAAGGATTTTACGAAGGATTTTGGACTGTAAGGATTGAATTCGAGAGGAATTAGATGGTTTAGTGGAGCCCCATAGCTCAACTCCGTATGTCCAAATAGGCCTTATAATAGTCATGTAGATCAGTCTTTTGTAATGGATTGGAAGTTTGGACCGTTTGTCTAGTAAATGTTGAAATAGTTGGAACCGTCGAGCAACCTGTCTTTCAAGTCTTGAATGAGACAGCGACTATTACGGAATCGACGAGCAGTTTCTTGTCTTTGAGTAAATTTTTAAAATCAAATGTGTAAATCCGATAAACTCATTGAATTCATTATTAAATTTGTTTATTGCAGCAATTATCTCTATATGTTTAAAATACTTTTATTCTTTGTATCTTGATATTCCCTTCTTAGAGATTAAAAAAATAAAATAAAAATCAGTACCGTTACAATCCGTGAAGGATCAGAGGTACATTACTATGTAAGGAAGTACTGTTACTAAACCAACGGTTGCGCAAGGAGGTGATTGGGTCAGAATCACGCTCGACCACCAGATTTTTACCCAAGTTAGAGGGAGGGTGGGTGGACCCCAGGAGTGCTCCAGAACCCATAGGAGATGACTCACGGCTACAGTTTAACAGAAAACAATTTCCTGTCCAGCCGGATTCGAACTCAGGTCTTTGGAGTTAGTAGCCACGCACAATACCCTGGGGCTACCCTTCTTTAGAGATACTGTTCAGAATTCCAAAAGAGGATTCTCAGCAGTTTTTCTCCCAAGGAATTTCATACACAATATTAGATTATAGCTCTATTTCGTATGTGAATATAGTCTGGATAAAGTGTTCGTTTTTAACATCCTATTATTTTACAATTAACAACCCTTAATATATACAAACCAGAAATGACGGACTGACTACTTGTCAAAATGGTTACGCTTTGGAAAAACAAAACAAACCATATTTACCCCCCTCTATTTTACCCCTTTTTAGTTCTGGCACAAACCTTGAATTAGTTATAGCAATACAGTGCTCTACAATCACAGGTTGTTATTAGAGCTTACCTAACATGATTGACTAAAATCAACAACTTGTTCAAATACATTATTTATTTTATTAAATAGTTATTGATATTTCGAATGAAACGAATGAATCGTGAACCAAAAGATCTTCAGGACCCAGGAAAAGTTACCCCATTGCTCTTACTGTTCCTAAGCCTGTAATAATCTTATGTTCACAACTACCAGTAATATCGTATCACTTTTTGCTTCTGAGTACAGACCAGAAATGAATACGACCCTGCAAAAGGTATATTCTTTGAAGAATAATACACTGATTCATAAGATTCATCTTATTCCCAGACATTCCCATATCTCTCTTGGTACATTCAATTTTTAAGAACCGAAATACCTTCCAATATAATCCACTGATTAAATCCAAGATACAAACATATCGATTTATACGTCCCTTACCACAAAGCAGTTTCCTTTGAAAATCCTTTATTGTTTTGGCTGCCTTATTTAGAAATTCTTACCTCCATAACCTCAATTATAAATATATGATTATCGATCTTCTGTATGCTTGCAAATAATAAATTTCCACGCAAGGTATACACATTTTATCTTATTTTATTATTGATTTTTGTTTTATTTAATTTTGTTTAACATTAATTCTCTATATTTTCTGTTATTCTTAGGGTCCTCTGAATTGAGGTTGATTTTTTACAGGTATGATAGCAGTTTATTTTTTTTGGAGGATTATATTGGGCTTACTCAGGTAGATTTGGATTTTGACAGATCTTGGTGCAGGGCAAGATTGTCGGTAGGTTGTGTCTAAATGTTTTTTTTTAATATATGCAAGAAACATTATTACCTCATTAATTAGTGGGACCTGAATTTAAAAGCAGATTTGAGATCCAATAATATATTGTATATGAGATTTAGAGGCTGACATATATAGTCGGTAGCTATCATAGAGATCCGTTGCAGTAATTCTCCAAGAGCCGGGGATCCAGTTCCAAGCGATCTCACCTAATGCCCTAGCTTAGTGCCGAGGTCTGTGGCTTAGCCATTTCTGACTGGCTCTCTGCTCTCTGGTAACTATTGCATGGAAACTATCCTCTCAGAGTTCTCCATTGTCTCTACAATCCAACAATACTCCAGTTATCTTTGTTGTAGTGCTAACAATGGTATCTATCTGTGATCCAAATTCTTTAATAAATGTAAAGATTTATATGATTATTTCATATTAATTTATATATGTATTAAAGCTTCCCCAAATCGACTATGTCTTTTTGTTGGAAGGTTTTAAAATGAACAAAAAACAAACTGGCTCGAATTAAACATTTATTTGGTTCAATTTAAACATTTTAAAAACTAAAACTAAAATAAACACAATATGACTAATAATCAACACAAGTAAAAATAAAAAGGCCTCTCAGATAAAAATAAAATAGTTGAATAAATTATGAAAACGAAAAGAAACTAATTTACAAACAAAAAACAAATAAATATATAAAATAAATACTAGTCGACGTAGGGTTGCTCCTCTCCAATAGGCCAGAGGAAGAGTGCTGCCGAGTGTAGGTCGCAGCTCGGTAGCTAATACACCGCTAAAGTTGGTGTAGTGGCTCATCGATGGTCCTAATATCCAACAGTCGTATTATTGTGTTAGGCAAGCCCACAAAATGAACGCAGTTAGGGCTGGTTAAATACGTTCCTGGCCTCTAATTATCCGGAACTCATATTAAAATCGAAACACAGAAGTGGTCTGGTTCCGAACTGTTATGAAGAACATAACACTAAAAAAAAATTTCTAATAAAATAACATAAACCAAACGCAGACAGGGCTGTTAAAGACGCTACCAGAGCCACTAATTAGACGGAACTGCTATATTAAAGTAGAAACACAGAATAGGTCTGGTTCCGAACTGTAATGACGACTAAAACACTCAAAAAAATGTCCAAACTATTAAACTATAAGGGCAGACAGGACTCCTCTAAAAAACTAAGATGGTCGGCCCATTGCTAGGCAACCTCGTAGCAACGATTATTAGCCCTTAGCAATTGCCTCTATTACTCATTATAACAAACAAATATAATTACATATTTTTTTCTTTTCAAATAACTAAATTTAAATAAAACAATACAAATAAAAATAAATGTAACTAAATTAGATACTAATGAAACTCAAATACTATTTACAAGGTAATTATATTATGGCGTTAACAATATATATATATATATATATATGAAATAATTTATATAATCTATCGGGAAATTAAATATTAACCATAAATCCTGGATATGTTAATATTAATGGGTGGACAGTATGAGATGTACTTAGTGGACTGTATTGGGTTGAATTAAAGAATGATTAACTTTGTATTTATAAATATAAAGGATTGAGTTCTATAACCGATTAAAGTAAATAAAAAATGATAATTATTAATGAAAAAAAAACTGTTACCTATAAAGTGAAATCAAACTTAAATTGATTTTTGACTCATGCTGTATTGAGTAATTTTAAATAAGCTTACTTTTTTAAAAATCAACTGTTAAGCCCATTTCCATTTCACTTCCTACTTATCCTCTCTGTTTTTTCATTGTTTTTTTTATCACTCTCCCTCGCCATTTCTGGCATACGGGATGTGGCAGCAGCGGTGTAGTAAGCTGAGGTGTGCGCATGCTGCTCCCAAAAATCAATAATTTTCTTTTTATTATTTCATAAATTATAACAATTTTTACTATGGTGCAGCCCAGCGCTTGGTTATCCTATGGTTGGTCTCTGCTGAGACTTCTCTACTCGTGTTCAAATGTGGATATGAAGAAAATCCAAGGTATATTCTACCTCTTTCAAGGGTACCTTATCTGCTATTATTGATCGCAGTAGAGTTCAGAATTCATAGAGCACCTATCAGGAACAAATTCGCGATGGAAACTTTCAAAATTCCCGAAAACGATAAGCATGGATTTTTTTTTCAAATTACCCCTTGCAGCAACCCGGTAAAGCAGTATGACCACGATCTATCCATTGCTCACGGGTATTCGGATTTTTCCATTAAGCCCACATTTCATCTCAGGTGACAATCTAATACCAGAAGGGTTTTTCAATAAATTTCTAACCTTCTACCTGATTTCTGAGCAATAAGTTCGTGAAGGACTAGTCCACTGCTCTTTTTCACCTTCCCCATGGAGAGTAGATGGCGACTAACAGTATCTTTCAACTTACCACACTCCCTGGGAAATCGCGAGTACTTGTGGTTGGATTTCACTCAACAGCTTCCTGTAGAACCTCATCAATATCCATTAATGGTCGCCCGAAGCCACATTATTTTCCAAATACTCAGTGTCTTTAAAATAGCAATCTTATTTTTTTTTTATACACCCCATTAAAAGACAGCTCGAAATAATGAATCGACATTTTGACTTGCATTGCTTAGTGATAAAAGGCACAATGAAGGAGAGAGGAGAACGAACTGTTCTCACGGGAGCCAGGGCCACCTAGAGCGGTTAATAGTGAAATAATTGTCCAGTGACAGGGCTCGGAGGGAATTATCTCCCGCGCTAATGGGCCGATATCATTATGGCGGGAATTAACAGCTGTTCGCTGTGACTAGCCTCTAACCGGGGTCGCTTCTGACTTACTGATTAAATCTAATCTCGTAGCCAACAGCTTGCCGCTCCTTTAATGGAAAATCATGAGTAAATTCTATCGGTCAGTTCTCAAATGATTGAGTACCTACTTGAGTAATATCTATTATCATTTATTTATAATCTTTCCTCTTTAATTATTATTTGATCAATCATCACGGGGAAGCCCCTCACCTCCAATTATTTAAGTAGAGTTTGCACAGAATGGGCACATCAAAACCTCAGAGAAGCATTTGACTGAATACCTGTGAACGGTTTTACAACCTAAATACCAACGGTAGAAAAAGGTTGTATTTAATTTTATTTATGTTTCATTCACTTAAAGAAGCTTTTTCGAAACATTTTTTAAGCTGAGGCAGTTTTTAAGAAAAAACGTCTTGGAACTAACCAGTTCTAGTTATATTTTCATTGTAAATTATAAAATATTTCAAGAAAAGTCGAAAAATAATTTATTAATTACAATAAAAAAATAAAGGTATACAATGACAAAAGTGCAAAAATCTTTAATGATTAGTGTAAAAAAAAATCTAAAACGTTCAAGCATTTTTAAAATGAACTGTAAAATTTTGGAATATGATTATCATTCTTTAGGCCAAGGAACGTCCTTTTTTTTAAGCCACGTTGATAATTGTTTTACTTTGCAAAGCAGCAGTAACATTAAGCATTATTATTATTTTTTTTCTTTCTAAATATGAGTTTTAATAATACTATGAATTGATGCTGTGATAATTATTTATGGCGTCCTAATAATTGTTTTTAATTTTTTGTAGGGCAGCAGACTGTAAAAAATTAATTCCATTCGTCATTTGTTGCTTTTTTTACAGCTGACATCGCTAGTGAAAGGCCGTAGTGTTTGGACTGCCACACATTGTAAAGGACAATGGATAAAAATCTGATTTGAATTTTTAACCCTTCGGTCATATCAAATAACTATTTGAGAAATAAAAATTATAAATTATATTTTTATTTTGATCAATAAACATTGTTGAAGTTGGGAAAACAAGGTAGCCTAGCAATCCTCATAATACCAATATTTATATTGGAAGAAGATAGTTGACCATATGAAGTAGATTGGACGAAGATAGTCCGGGTGGCGGTTAATAAAGGTTACATAATAGTAACAAAAAACTATTTATTGTTAACCAACGTTTCGCTCCACTTTATAGGGCTTCATCAGGGCTGATACAGGGACAGAAAGCACCCAACAGTTGGCACACCATTCTTAACAGTCCTAACGAAGCCCTACAAGGGGGGCGAAAAGTTGGTCAACAATGTTTTTTTGTTACTATTTTGAAACCTTTATTGACCGCCACTCGGACTATCTTCCTCCAACATACCAATATTCAGTTTAATCTTTACTTTTACCTACCTATATATGGAGTATATCGTAGAATAAAGTATTGCGATCCTGCAAAATTTAGAATTCGAAATTTTGACGGCAATACATGTTCAGGGGGCTCCGAGTCCAAAAAACATAGTCTCATTGAGTATGTCAGCGAACAGCCTAGCTCAAAAATATTCGTAAGAAACTAAAATAGCATACTTAAGGCAGATTTAAGCAGGTATATATTTGAAAAATATAAGTGGCTAATGATTTTTGTCAGCTAGTATCGTTACTAGGTTGCTAGGCGATAATTCATGGCGGTTCTAAGTGAAGATTAACACGCGTTGGATCATCGCTTTCCTCTCATCCTCCACTATTAAAGAACAACTGAAGTATTTTTCATTCTTTGATATTTAAAAACTTACCCTATCCGTGCTAGATACTAGCACATCTTAAACTCCAGCTCCTCGGGAATCGATTCAGGGCGATCTGGAACCAGCGGTGGTTGGGTTGCGGTAGACCACAGCTTCCTCCCGAGAGCCCTTCATCAGGCCGGAGCCATCAACCCCCTGATATAGTTAACTGGATCCACTAGAATCACCGGCAGCTGGTTAGTGCGCAACATTCGATATTCGAGATTATAATTTAATTGGAGAAGTATTAAATAATAATTTTCGGATATCAACAATTGAGGCATGGAAATGGAAAAGGCTGTTTGTGCCGAAAAATTAGTTTTGAGAAAAACAAAAAAAAAGGTTGCAAGCTAAAATTTTCGTTCTGAATGATGAAAAAATGACAGTCTTAGGAATTAAACCGTTCAATATAGAAACTTCTAGCGGTTACCAGTCATTTGGCGCTTGCGTTATCTCAAAATCTGATTGTTCGTATTTCTGGCACGTACATCCTTTTCCATTACCATACTTCAATTATTACGACTTTGAATTATCTGGCAAGATAAATATAAATTCATGACCTGAGCGCGTCCCTAACCACGAAGACAATAATAAAAAGAAATAATGAAATTTTTAAAAAATGAAATGACAGTTTTATAATCAAATTTAGATCCTTAATAATATTTTGCTACCAATCACCCTAAAATTCTCCTAAATGTGAATTTTAAATAATAGATGGAGATTAAGCACGTTTCAGATAATATAATCGATAATTTCAATAAAACAAATTATAAAGTTAAAATTAATTATCATAGCAGCATAAATTAAAAGTGTATTATGAATGTTACTTTGGAACGAGGAATCTCATATAAAGGCGATCCATGTCTCTATTTATGGTTTGGAAACCTGTTATACCTCTTAGGCGGAAGAAAAAAACTCCAGTTCTAAGAGACTAAGGATCTGCGACGAATATCTTTGGCCGTATTGGGGTTTTTCTTTTCTCTGATGAAATCTATGATTTATTAACGCGAAAAAATCACAACAGTGATATAAATTAACTGGTTTTGTTGGCCAGATTCCTCAGGATTCTGTGCATAATCCCATGAGGGCAGAAAGTGGGGGAAAATGACAACATCCAGGAACTAAAGAATGGGAGCGATTCTGTATTCCAGTGCGATAATAATAAAACCTTCTAATGCAATCCAAGCAGGGTCTTGTATTTGCAAAGACTATATAAGTGGATGATTTGGCACTCTCAAGCGCTGAGGTAATCCTCCATTCCTAAGGGCTACTCACTTTGTTGATGCTGAGTATAATCAGGATGGTCTCTCGAGAATCGATCCACAGTTGGTATAAAAGTAATGAATTAATAACTGTTACACCTGGACTCGAACCCTGTCAAGGCTAGAGCGTTGGAACGAAGGGGGAAATAGGGCAACTTGCGCCTGGTCTCAAGGCTAGGTTCCATCTTTTTCTCAAGAAATATTTGCGATAAATCTCAAATTAATCGAAATAAAAATAATTATCTTAATAATTTAGATTCGATTAACTGGAAGAGTTGTAGAATTATTAATTAAGGTGAAGTGAAAAAATCTTCCATTTATAAATTTCTTTAATTTAATTCTTTAATGTAAAAAATTTTCCGGGATCGTCAGGAATATTGCTATATTATGTGGTTGAATCACGAATTGAGAATTAAACCCAAAATGGTTAATATTAATATTTTGAAAGTGAAAACTAATATAAATCAGTAAGTCTCAGGTTAAAGAAAGCAAAAATGGTAACCGGTGATACTAATTTCAATAAAGTCTCTCAAGTTGCAGAAGAATCAAATGGTGGTCGGGCACACCCAGTCTCAATTAAGTATGTAGCTGACCATTTATAATGTTTGTGCAGAGAACAAAATGGCGGTTTTTAACTAAAATTATATGCTCAGAGTAAATTTCGGGCACACTTAATCCTTAAAATGTACTTACCTTAAAAGATACCTTACCCTTCAATAGTTTTATAAGAGTAGTCGACCACACTCAGTTTTTACAGACTTATGTATCTCAAATGAAGCTGATCTTTTATGCAGTTTATAGAGTTGGGCATATCTCAAATATTTCAAAAAAATTTTAAATTCTAAATAAAAGGATTTTTATTTCCAAAATAATAAATAAATGCTTTATTTAAATTAAACAAAAGTATTTAATTACATTTGTTTAATTACAAGTCTTATTTGAACTTTTAAATAAATGTTTTATGTAATTAATATCATGGCCTTGCCAAAAACAAAATAATCGTTTCCTTTTACTAAGAAACCTAAAAAACTAAAATTAATCGATACACGAACGCGTTATCTTAAAAGTAATTGGATTAAAATCTACGCCCTCCATCTCACAATAACGACCTCCAGATCAACGAAATCTGAAAAGTTAAAATAAATCAATGCTTACTTGGTACTTTTTTTCTGGAAAAGTACTTAAGTCATGATAAGTAATAGAATTTGCTCTATCTCATTTTGCTTAAATAAGAGCATTAGTCAAATAATAAATACATGATGTAATTAAAAATATTTAAATAATTTTAATTAAATAAATCTATTTATAAGTTAAAGCATTTATACTTTTATTTAATTAAATATATATTTTAAACGTATAAATATTTTATTTTATTTAATCTCTGGTCCAGTTTGTAGAGTTTTTGGTTTTGTTTAGTTTATCCATCATCAAATTTTTTTTAGTTTTATGGCGTCAAAATTTAATTGTTAAAAATTAAATAAATAAATTAAAACATTTTCGGTATGATTTCACTTCTTATTACCATATTACAACTTGTATTATACTGAGCCCAATATTTAAAAATAAACTACTGAACTTTTTTTCGTGAAAGTTTAGTGGTTGACAAGGAATTGAAGTTAATTTAACTTATGGAAATTTCGTGGACCGATAAATATCCGGTATAGTATGTACTCTCGTATTTACAGAGTGTATAGTTAATCTAATAGTTTCCTTAGCAATAACGCCAACGTAGGTGCTGAATCATCGCAAATAATTTCGATTGCTACTGGTTGGAACACAATCCCTGTTTGCCCCTCCCTGTAGCCACTGTACTAACAACAACAAACTGCCACCCCTTTCCAACATCAACAAACATTTGTCCTATTATCGTTGGGCTATCCTCCAACTCTGTGTACCCGCTAAATTAGTTGCACCTAAAGTATGCAGTTACGATGTTTGTTTAATTATCGTCATAACAATTGGCCCCTAAAAATAACTTTATCCGCCGGAGGTTTCCACTTTCCTGTACGTTGAACTGATTTTTGATCATACAATTGGAAGGTATTAATACTAATATAAGGTAACAGAGCAAGTTTCGATCTAAATAATATCGATTTTATTTCTGATTAATGTTGGTCGTAGGATGTGGAAGATCTCTGTGGTGGGAGAAAAGTTAGTCATTTCAACAGTTAAGAAACGTTGTCTTTCAAAATAAGCAGTCTGGCTTTGTCAGGTACCATGGTTAAACCCACTCTCGGCTTACAAAGCAGACAAAGGGACATATCTTTTATTTTAGCAAATTTTAAAAAAAATAATGGATTGGTTCCATTTAGATCTATTTTTTCTTCGTTTGATTTTGCATAATATGAATCGATTTAATTGATCAATCGAAACTAAATGAATCGTTCAATTATGTTTATTTTCACATAAACACAAATTAGTATTGTTATTAGGGTTTTTAAAAAAAATTAAAAATTTCATCTCGCTACCATTTTTACAAGATAAAGATAAGAAAACAAAGATTTAGTTATAAAGAACTTTAATGTTTATTATTTTTTTTAATAATTTATTTATTGTTATTTACAACTGTAAAAAAACATTTACAAATAAATTTGCTGTAAGTGATATAAAGACATGACACAAACATGTGGGGAATCTATCTGTTGAGAAAATTCCAATATAATAATTATAAAATTAATAAGAATTCATTATATTTGACTTTTTCACATTTAAAAAATATTTTGCCTCTTTTTATTTTAGATTCCAGGAAATTATTTGAAAGTTAAGAAATAATTTTTAGTAAATAAAGCTATGATGTTAATAAATTATGAAAAACTTAAACCCAGAACAATTTATATTACCTAATTATTATTGTCTATATTGAATAAATATGTTGATTTGCACTTTAAAAAATACCTCAGTTTACATTTCAAACTTGTAATAAATTTTGCAAGATAGATTCCATAACTTTTATATTGGGAAATTACAACAAAACTAATACAGGTCTTCGTAAATAATAAACAACTTTAAGTTATACTCATTTTAATTCTTATGCCTTTACATAATATATGATACAATACAATAATAATATTTTACCTTTATTATATACACTCCTTAAAATTGGCTAAAAAAGATCGTACTATACATATAGAATTGGCATGACTATACAAACAATAAAGAAACGTCGTCAAAAGTATTATATATTATTACAAAGTTGAATTATTGACTGATCCTCAAGATCTATAAAAAAATGTATATACATATAGATTAGAGAAATTTCAATTAAAATTACCATAAATTAAGAAAGAAAATAATAAAAAGAAGTGGGTGTTAGGTATAGTACGATCTTTTTTAACCAATTTTAACGAGTGTATATAATAATGTATACCTACAACTCATA
>NW_027113495.1:47886-52841 GCF_000696795.3 Halyomorpha halys
TGTTAAAGTGTGAATATTTTCTTAGTATTGTATTTACCATTTCAATTTACTTGATTAGAACAATTATCTATAAAGTATTTTTTAAGTTTTCAAGTAAACTTATATATGCACATGTATTTGATGATGTGGACATCGGGATGCAGGCCATTATAGGATGGTAGTTAAGCCGATAGGATCTATCAACTAAGGTAAACCTGTTGGACCTCCCAGAACGATGCACTCCGGTTGCTACCTGTACCTTTCTCAGGAATCCTCTTTTACCACCTTAGGTCGTACGTCTTCCTGAGGGCCAACAAAGAGGTCACAGCTTTGGTCACGCAGGATTCGCCTGTCAGTTCTTTTCAATACAAATATAAATAGAAGTTTAGGAATTTTTATTGAATAGCCTTTGGTTTATTTGTTATCCAAAGCTAGTGTGACAGTGCCGGTGAGGTTTGTGTAGACTTTTAGAATGAGGTAGGTCAAAATCGTTGGCTTTAAGTGTGAAACTTGTGCTGAAAACAAACAATTTAACGCACAGGCACTATTGATATTATATGAATTTATTGAATACTATTATTTATTTATACATATATTTATTTCTTCCATGATATTCCAATTAACAACATATTCTGCAAAAAAATAAATTTATTTACTCAAAATAAACCATTTTAAATTAATTATATAATACTATACCTTATTTTTTCCGTAGCTAATTTCCGAAAAACTCTATATTCAAATTATAGAATACCTACAAAGACTAATAATCAGTGGGATTCGCATAAGTAACACAATTTGCTAAATGTTATTTATTTTTTGTGTTAATTGATATAAAAAAAGTACTTATATAACTTACAACAGATAAACGATGACAATTGGTTATTTTAAATTACAACAATTCAAACACAATAAACTCATAATTATGTTTAAAAAATAAATAAATGTTAAACTATAGTGTTTAACAAGCAATTGCCCGTGTAACAATAAGTATTGTCGTCTTTATTATAAATCTTTTTATATTTATTATAAATATAATAAATATTTTAAAAATATTTCCGCTTGTGTTTATTAAGTTCTTTATGTAATAGAAACATTTATTTTTTTGTTTGCTTAATATTAAGAAAAATAATAATTTGCTTATACAGAAGGGAAAAAAGATACATTAAAAACTTTATAGCTATTTTATGCATGAGTAGGGGTATTTATGATGTTGTGTTAAATGTAAAATGTTTTACCATGTTAAAGGTTTTAAGTATAAGATTGTGAGCAGCCCTTTTTAAAGTCATGTTAAATGCATAAGAGCTCCTAGCGGATTTTCTAAGCAACTCGTTTCATAACCTTTCTTTCCAAAATTCTTTGTTATTGTTTACTTTTAAGTTTTTATTAAAGTAATTTATTACAACATGCCTACAGTGGAAGTTGTTTGAAAGTTTGTCCACTGAATGCCTTTGTTGATCTTCTAATTGGTGAGGAAGAGAATCAAGATGAGCTAATTATCAACTATCATTACATTATTATTATTATTATCATCCATTGCTTTATTAGTTTTAAAAACATCCATAACAATCTAAACATAAACTATGAGCAAGTAACCACACACGAAACAAAAAAAAATGTTAACGAGCTCATTTGGTCTGCTGCGTGACGTCATTTTCCATTTAACAGGCCAAGTAACAGACTCTCGACCATGTTATATGTCATATCGTTTTAACATGGTAAAATAAGGAATTATTTCTCCATTTAACATCAGTTTTTCTACTTAACACGCTTTAACATGTGAAATTAAAGATCATGAATACCCCTAGTGTAGTATATATGAGTGATACCATTTATGCCTAATGTGAATAATGTATTATTATTGTTAAAGTGTGAATATTTTCTTAGTATTGTATTTACCATTTCAATTTATTTGATTAGAACAATTATCTATAAAGTATTTTTTAAGTTTTCAAGTAAAACTTTGTCAGCTGCTTCTGGAGGCCGAAACGCACAGTGACCTAAAGCAGTTTTGCAGGATGGTAGGGCAGACCTCTTGTCTCGTCTCTCAGTCTAGCGTGGGTCCGGCCTTCATAGAATGCCTTGATAAAATTGGCGTGGAAGGAAGCGTAACGCAGTTCTAAACCCTTGATGAATTGAAAAGGTCTCACCTACTAGCAAGTTCTCAAAGTAAACCAACTTTTTTCAAGTACTGATGCAAGTTTTCTAATTTTACATAAAATGCTAACGACAATAAGGCCAAAATTACTAATTATATTGTACAATCCAAACGTGAGCAATTTAATGTTAATTTCACTTACTTTATGTATTGTAAATTTTAGAAATTAATCAAACGCTCAGGAAATATTATTTTTCAATTTGTGAGTGAATATTTTTTTTTTTTAAAGTGATAACGTATTTAAAATCATCAGTACTAAATTGTATGATATATCTCCTATCACCACTAGCAATAATAAATTATTTAAAACGATTGCTCAAAAGATTAAAATCAATTTAGAAAGTGAAAGTAATTTATAAAACAATTATATAAAAAAAGAGACAAATTAATTGTAAAGTTTGTCGGCACTAATTCCAAGAGTTCTTAGACTTTGAATCTTCATATTTTATAAAACCATTAAATAAATAATTTACATTAATGCTTAAAACTATAAATTATATTTATATTCTATCATATAATATATGGGAGTGCTGGTAGCCGCGGGGTAAGGCCTGTGGCTACTAACTCCAATGACCCGAGTTCGAATCTGGCTGGGCAGAAAATTGTTTACTGTTCACTGTAGCCGTCAACTCTTGTGATTTCTGTAGCCCTCCTGGGATCCATCCAGCCTCCTAAATTGGGTACCCTTAATTAAGGGCAAAAATTTGGCGGTCGAGCGTGATTCTGACCAAATCACCTTTTTTTTCCGATCCCTCTAAAACAGAAAGAAAAAGTGAATTAGTGAGTGCTTTATTGTGAAAGAAAGGAAATAAATCGTGTTGTGTATTACCTTTTACTACCTTTGGTATTTTAAGGTTACCTGTAATGTTTATTGTTATTTATGAAATATCCATACTAGATGGTACTATTTTTAAATCCGGAGGTGAAGGGCCTCCTCGTGTTGTATCGCATAGAAGATAGAAAATTAAAAACGTTAATTATTAAGACAATAGATAATGGTAAAATAATAAGAAAAACAGTATCACCTCCTTACACAACCGTTGGTCTAATAACAGTACTCCCTTACAAAGTATTACAAAAATTTCAATATGGTAAGAATGTATATACTATTTAGAAATGTATATAGAATACATTCATTTAAAAAAAAAAAACGTACAGTAAAAAACCAACATAAATATCGTTACGAGCCCCTGAGTGACTTTATACATTGAAGAAAAGTCAACTTTTGTGTAATTTTTTTTATGAGAAATATCATATCGATTAGAAAATTTTGAACGTATCCATATAATTATTTTTATAGAACTATCAATAATGGATTTCGAATTAATAGCAACAAAATAAATCTGTTTGTGAGGAGGCGAGAGGACAGGATGGAGCAGCTGCTCCCAGGTAACACTTCCATTATTCCTGTGGCACTTTGTCCTAGACATTGTGACCCACTTCCGATACCTCAGCGGCCAGCGCCAGTCAGAAAAATATTGGAAGCTGATCAATGCAATAAGCTGTCCTCTAACGAACCTCACCGTAGCTAGGCCTTTCTCAATTTCTTATTAGGTCGCAGAATGCAACCAAATAACACAAATCAGATAATTGTTAAATGGAATATACACAATGGTTTACCTGGAGAAATCGTTTCCAGTTTTGACATCAGTACAATTATTGTGGTTCTTTAGAGAGGTTTTAAACAAGCTTTATTCCACCAGCCCCAGAACTGTTATTTTAATGTTCATCGGTAGAGTTTTTGTCATTTCTCAGATGACTAAACTTTGGACAATAGTTTGGTCGAAAATTAAAAACAAATTGGTATGGACCGACTTTCACTTATCAGCTTGAGATAAAATTAATCCTTATACATTTTTAAACGGCAACAATTTACTTACCATATATCTCATACAGATAAAAGTAAAATCTGGCTATTGCAATAACTATCACGGAAAAACAATAATTATCAAATTATTACATAGCCAGCCATCATTTAATGGTTTTAAAATAAAGTGTCGATTTATATTCGGAGTCAATCTTAAACAAAGAGATATGTTTTAAATAATATTAAATCTTAAAAAAATTAAATAAATATAATCAGAATATTATAACGTATTGTAATATTATTATTTGTTAGTAGTTCTTCAGTATAAAATATTCGTGTTACAAGCATGAAGTAAAAGGAGAGGATGAAGGCCAGCAAAGGAATGGGAATAAAAAGCCAATTTCCTTCGAAGCCAAGATAAAAAGTAAAAGAGGCGGTTGTAAACTGAGAGGATTAACAGCCATAATGAACGGGGTAGGATATGAAGGAGACTGTTGCAGGTTGTGGCTGTGCAACGGCTAAGGATATAATTGTCTAGGGAGTGAGAGTGAGAGTGATAGAGAGGGAGGAGTGATAAAGAGGGAGATAGCTGAGAGCGGACCACACACGAAGAGAAGAGAGCAGTTTGCAAAGCAGCTCCCCACTCTGAGGTTAGCAACCTCTACGGTTCATCTTGTCTTCCTCTCGCCCGAGCTGCACTTGCTCTTTGTCTGCATCACGTACAAGTTGTATTTACATTGTCTAGGAGCATCTTAGTTCTGGTTGTAATTAAATGAGGTTTGCCTGTATACCGCGATAAATCATCCGCATCTACAAGATATTTCTCAACCTACCTCGGATGATTTTCCTAATACTGATCCCGGATTGTCGTATTGTTTGTTTAAAATTTGTACAAATAAACGTGCATACGTCTAGATTACTTTTGATCTTTTATATATTTATTACGTCATCAGGCTAGTGGTTCCTGCATGGTTATTATAATCTTAATATTTACAATGTTATAATTATTAAATA
>NW_027113495.1:52996-57502 GCF_000696795.3 Halyomorpha halys
TATAAGTTAATACTCACACTATAATTCAGATATAAACCACTCACTATTTTTCATTGTCTGTCATATTGTTCAATTTATTTATTTATTTTTTCAGTTTTTTAGACACTACTGGCATATCTTATATTATACATATCTTCTTACCTACATGATATTATATTTCATCTTTCACTGTTTTCAATCAATACCATCCATCCAATACCATCTAATTCCACGATTATCAATAAATTAATTTTTTTTTTTACTATTCAATTATCAGTTATCAATGTTTTATCATTCATGATTCAATTCAATATTTTGTATAATTAAGTAATTGTAAAAATTTGTTTGTATACTATTCCTTTTCAATTTTATTTCTCTAAATTTCGTTGTTATCTCTTTTGTTCTATAGCCCAGAAACTCAGGTCGAAACGTCGGCATAAAATAAACAAATATGGTTTTGTTTATTTAAGTTGTTCTTTGCTGACCGCACCCCCCCCCCGACAAACTTTTCCAATTAATAATATAAATAGATAAATACAGACTTTATAACATAATGTATTCTTTAGTTAATTCGTCAGTCTTAACTGTTGGGAACTGGCAATGTCATTTGTAATAGGTTTTTTCATGAATTCATCTATTGATTTCAATTATAGTTTGCAATATGATTGACTATTTCTTATAAACTACCTAATGCGATTTGTAAGACCTGGTTCTGGAATAATTATATTTTTTTCGTTTTGTACCGGACGCTGCTACCCTGTCAGTGTATCTGATTTTAATAAAGATTAAAATAAGAGAATGAAGCTTTGCTATCTTTGTGTTGGTTTTGATTAGTTTAATATTGATGTGATGATTTCATGTTAGGAGTCAGTCAAAATGAACTCTTAAGTAGTTTTAATAGCTTCATTGCATTTTTTTAACGTTGAGAATCAGTTCAGATGGGTTAGATGGGCGTCTAACTGTATAAAGTACCTTTCTGAGGGTTAACATTAATTATCCATTTAGTAAAATATTGTTTTAAATCATTGAAGTGAGACTGCAGTGTATGTATTTCTCGTTGTTATGTTGGTACTCAGCTAATTGTACTTGACAGATATGTACCCAAAATAATTGAGGCATGGAAATGGAAAAGCCTATATGTGACAAACAACTAGTTTTGGGGGAAAAAAAAATAGTTAGCTGAAAAATAGTCTTCGGTAAAAAAAAAAAAAAATAAAAAATTCACATCTGAAGTGGACCTAAAAAATAATTATATAAGTTATTTTAACTGCCTATTATAGTAGCTCAGATAATACATTTGTATGAACTTGCTTTTAACTGATATCTATTCATTTTTAAAGAATATAATTAAATTTTATAAAGAAAAACCAATGCATTATGTTTTAATAGGTATGCAAATTACTTTGTAGTGTTATTATAAATTAAAATTTCTTAAACCAATTATTGATTGATCACTCACGAATTCATTTCTCATTTTATTTAATTTTAATTTTTTTTGTTATTATTAAATCAGGTTTTCAAATAATTACAAATTGACATCAACCAAATAATACATGAAGGAATTAAAAAATATATATATATGTCTTAGGAATCGAAAACTTTAACTCGCATTTAAAGTTTTTGGTGACTAAGACTAATTTGGTTCCCTGTCTGTCCGTCTAGCCTGTTACAAATTCGTGCTCGAGCATATTCAATCAAACAATTTTGGCAAATTTGCAATGCGCAACGTACATTGAACAAAAAATTAATGGTTACATTAATGAACTATTTGGTGAATTAGATGTTTATTTTTATATTCACAATTTTGATAGACCAAAAGAAAACCTTTCTTTGCTACTTCTTAAGTATTTTTAGAGCATAAAGTTTACCACTAAGATTAAGTATAATGTAATGTGGGTAATTTTATTTGCAACTTTGTTAAATTTATGGAACAAAAAATCTAAAATTACAAAGCTAAATATGTCCAGACATTGGTCAATATATGATAGAAATTGGTATAAAAACTCAAATAGTCATTCCTTTTTAATATAAGTCTAAAATCTGATGAATCAATGAACGATTTAGACTCTGAATAAAGAAATTTATAATATCATGAAATATTCTATGAATAATTTACTATAAAAAAAAAAAAAGATATTCTATTGCAACCGTTCGTCTAATTTTGATAAAATTCGCAGATTTTGTTGGTTTCCACCTGAGAGTAATAGCTGCGAAAAACTAATTTCCTTGATACACATTTGTTGCATGCAGAATTTTGTAGCAACGGCTCAACTATTAGATTTTATTCTCTAACTACAAATTAATAAATTAAATGAATTCTGAATTAAATTACCTAAGCAATAGAACTTTGCAGAAAACCGACTATTTTCCGAAAAAATAAAATAAAAAAATAAGAGTACAGAAGTAGTGAGGAATTTATATTGATCCAGGCAGATGTTTATGTTGCATATACTTTTCTCGAAATTTATGACAGTTAAAATTGTTTTTTCATTTATATTTTCAATTTTATTTATTACTGTTTATCAATTATTTTTATTTAATATATTTTATGTATTCATTACTTTTTATTCAAATTTTATATTTATTATCTGCATTTGAATGTATGCATTCAGTTATTTCCTTGTAGTAAATTGTTGAGTTTTCAGAAGATTTTAATCGAATAGTACTTATGTGCGAAAATAAGATGGATATCTATGTGTATACATCGTTATTTAATATTAAAAAATTATTATTTATATTTTAATTTTATTCCATGTTTTTTAAAGAGGAAAAAAAGAAAAGAGAAAGATGTAATGGATCAAGGGAGAAGATATTAAGTATGTAGATAAATAATGAGGAAAAAATTAAGAATAAAAAGGAAAACCAGCTTTAAAAAAATAAAATATTGAAGAATACAAATAAAAGCACAAAAATGATAAAACAAAAAAAAAATTGAGTATTACTATCATATATTATTATTTTACTGTACTATACCTATATATTATAAAAATTGAAAACAAAAAATGGTTTTACTAGGTCTAAGTACGCTGTGTATTTAGCAACCAAATACAGTTGGGCTGTACACTTTTTTGAAAAAGATTTTTCTCTCTCTGTGATGAAATCATAGCTAATCGTAAATTAAAAAAAATAATTGCGCTATCAAAAAAGTCTCCAATAAATTCATAATTTACTAAGATAGTTTATTAGTTGTTAGTAATTGTGATTAGTAAAATTTAATACTAATTAATAGTAACATACTAATTTGAGTAATTTTGGATAAACGAAATTTCAAAATATTGTGTCTTAATAATATATAGTTATTTTATTTATTTATTTTTCATACAGATAGTTTGATTATGTTCATTTTGTTCATTCTTCTGTTTGTATCTATTTTAAGAGAGTTTTTTATTTTTATTCATTTATTTTATTTTAGTATGTATGAGATCATTCATCACTATTACTTATTGCCCACAACTGTGTGGCAGATTGTAATATCGATCAATAAATAAAAAGTAGTAGTTTTATTATTTAAAAAAATAATATATAATATCGTATTAGCAATATGAAAATGTTGGTATTTTTTACTGCCTCTTATTCCTTTTAAGGAGCATTTCTGGGCTATACAACTGATTTATGCGCGGTGTACCTGAAAACCGGTTTCCTCCAGAGTAAGTCTCTGTCTTAGTGTTCTTCTGTTTAACATCTGAACATCGTGTCACCCAATCCTTTCACGAAATTTTACAGCTTTTATTTAAAAAATAATTTTATTGATATTATAAATATATAGTTTGTTATATTTCATTCAAATAAGCGACAGTAGAATTTATTGGGTAGGTATCATTGCCAATAAAGTTGTGTTTTACTATAAGATTTTTCGAGATATCTTCTGTTTAAAGGAGGAATATTTATATCCAATAGTTATCCTATAACCATAGTTATATGATGTGATTTATACGACTGAATCTTAAATATAAAATTAAAAATTTTCCTTCTTAGTTGAACGTAATGAGTTAAGTGATTAAAATTTATTTTGGAATTCAAACGTCAGAAAAACCAGAATACAAAAGGTTGAAGACTATTTATGAGTTTAAATAGACTAAAAGTCCACTGCAGTCTTAAGTAGATTAATTTATTGATCTAAATAAATGTTCGCCTATTCAGGCATTATTTTCCAACTGAAAAAACACTCATCATATAGTCAAAGTACTTACCATTCAGACACAGCATATAATAATTAAGCAAAATTAAAAGGAAAAAGTGTAGTTTCCATACACTTTGTCATGATAACATTGAACATTCTTCAGGAGGAGAGAGATTTCCAACATTAAAATAATAAAATGACTATGAAGGTTAAGAATTCACTTAAATCTAAAAAATAAACATTTCTTTTTATAATTTAATTTTCAATTTATTATGTGAATTTTTTTTAATAATTTATTTATTGTTATTTACAACTGTATACATATATACACATCAAGTAAATTTGCTGTAAGTGATATTATGACATGATACAAACATGTGGAGAATCTACCCATTGATAGAACTCCA
>NW_027113495.1:58307-59273 GCF_000696795.3 Halyomorpha halys
TATATATACATATATTATAAGTTTTTAGTAAATTTTTAACCTTGGCAACTCATTATTTTAATGTTGGTAACTCCTCTTCAGTTTAGGTGCCGTGGCAAGGTTAAAACACAAGGAGGATAAGGCAAGGGAGTTGAACACCAATTTTTTTCAGTAATCTTTTCCCTTTTTTAATTTTTATAAGCTGTGTTTGAATGGTAAGTCCTTTTACTGTATGGTGTATGGCTGAATGGGCTAAAATTTAACAAGATCAATAAATGTACTTAAAATTTAAATACTACAAATCATAAAATGTTTGATTAAAAGTTGAAGTTTTTAAGGTAGAATTTAAAATTTTTAATTGTTAATTAGGTAAATTTTTATATTAATATGAAATTCATATTTTAAACTAGGATTAGATACCCTATTATTTTGAATGTAACTTCTATTCCTTATACTAACTAATAGTACAGTTAAGATCTTTAAATTGAATGAATTTGACGCTAATCTTATTAAAAGAATTTACATTTATTGATCTTGTTAAATTTTAGCCCATTCAGCCATACACCATACAGTAAAAGGACTTACCATTCAAACACAGCATATAAAAATTAAAAAATCAAAAAGATTACTGAAAAAAATTGGTGTTCAACTCCCTTGCCTTAACCTCCTTGTGTTTTAACCTTGCCACGGCACCTAAACTGAAGAGGAGTTACCAACATTAAAATAATGAGTTGCCAAGGTTAAAAATTTACTAAAAACTTATAATATATGTATATATAGTACATACAAATTTTTCCCTTAAATAATTTTCAATAATTTATTTGAATTTAAATTAGGAATTCTAGAATGTTTCATTACTTTGTAGAATACTATGTATAGGTATTTCAAATTAATAATTATGTGTTTTTTGCTTGAATTTCGTATTCACCAACAGTATTGAACAAAGCAATAAAACATTTTAGAAATCTAAATTAAAATTCACATAAT
>NW_027113495.1:59409-66033 GCF_000696795.3 Halyomorpha halys
CAAGAATTAGCTAACCAGTAGTCGAATATGTAAGTTGAGAAGGTAGAAGGTACATAGAGCTATAGATATGTTGCTAGGGGAACATATTCCTGTTTACATTACAGAGAAATGTTTGCTCAGAGTGTTCCTACATGTAGCTAGGCAAGAGCAACATGTAGAGAGGGTTTGATATTTGCTGTACACACTTCTGGACCTCTAGCAGAAAGCGGATATTGTACAGTATATATTTAGCTCTTATGAGGCTAGGAACAACAATTTATAGTGTGGATGAAATAATATTAAATTATTTATTTCTCTAACAACAATAATATAATATAAGGGTATCTACTTCCTCAATGCACGGGGTCAATCATAGTGTTGAATATTATTTTTGATTTTGCTTCTTTTATTAACTTCTCATTTACAAGTAATTTTTATGAATATTTACTGTTTTTTAATAGTTTATATTATCATTTTATTCGGATATATTTATTTACATAGTTTATTCCTTCTTACTTATATCAATACCCTTCCAACTACATTACAAATATTAGGTACACATATACGGTTGACCGCTTAAGAACTAAGATTGCTACAGTGGCAGTCAAGAAAAACAACTACAGACTTCATGTTCTCAACCAAATAAAAACAATAAATCATTGAATCATTAATTATTTATATTTAGATTTTTAGTAGTAGTTATTTTTAAAGTTAATTAATTAGTTGTGTAAGCATGTCATCCATATATGTTATTTTTTCGATTTATTTTTGTTTTAAATACTTGTTCTGGTTGTATGTTACTTTTATTATATACAATAATCTTATAATTGAACTTTTATTATTTAAATATCTGTAAATCGTTCAAATATAATGAAAAAATTTGCTATTTTTACATTAAACAGAATCGAACATTTTGTAATTGCAGTAACACCAGGATTTTGTAACAAGAACGGATTGTAAGTATTTTTAGAACAAAGCACAAGTATTTTTGATGCTACTTGGTCCATTATGGGCACATAAGTCTTACTACAATATAATTTATAATATCGAGGGACTCACCCTTAGAACAACTCTCTAGACTAGCCGTTCTGAGGACCTGTAGCTTAAGTCTTGGTTCCAAGTTACTATATCAATAGCAAGCCTGGATAGTAAGACAGGAAACGTCAGTTTATAGGATGTTAGGGCTGTTATTGGATGCGACAGCTGTCATTACCACTGTATCGTGGAATCTTGGGTTTAGGCCGAAACGTTGATGCGTATGTAATTGAAGATTTTTTAATTAAAAATGTTCTTTCTTCTTTATCGTCTTTCTTGTTTACCGTATGCCCTAACAAACGTCATAAATTACATCGACAGTTGAAAATACTTTCACTATTACAAGTAAATTTTAGGTTTATCCTATTTTACATCGTTCTTTAATACATTTTATCACAAATTACACCTAAGATTTTTTCTTCCATGTAACTGATTACAATTTGGAATGGATTGTTGGTAGTTGCATATTTTTTTTTCGATTCCTCTAAAACAGAAAAACAAAAACATGAATTAATAAATTGCATTACGTAAGTGAAACATAAATTAAAATGAATACAAACTTGATTTTTTTTTCGTACCCTTCCTGAAGTATAATAACATTTTTAGTACCTACACAATCCAAGAAATGGAATATGTATACTAGTGGTTCTTCTCCTTTGGATTGCCTTGTGGCATTATAAGGTTGTGATTACAAAGTCCATTTGAGGTAGTATAGACTGGTGTTAGTCTGTGGCTAAGACCATTGAATTTTTAAGGTGAAATAAAGATATCGATTATAAATCTAACGACAATGGAAGTTGAAATTCAAGAGTTAAAAAAACCGTTAGAATCGTAAACCTGCCGTTAGTTAATATGAGTTATGGTACTTTAATTTTTTTTATCGTACTCTTCATCAAAATAAAAATTAGTACTTCATACATATATAATACATGAAATGTATTATACATACGTAATTGTGTCTTCTCCCTTTGATTACCTTATGGTATTATAAGGTGTTGGTTGAAGGTATCCAGTGAAATACTTTATACTTCACTGTAATATTTATAATATCCAGGTGATGGGGTGATAACCCCGAAATCTTGTTATTGTTTATTAATGATACAAAATAAATATTCAAAACAAGAAAGAGTACCTTTTTATTCACAATATCTAATTATATATGGATCTCTTCCAGTATAAAATATAACTTTAAGAAGTCATTTGTATTGATTTTTTTAATATTTCCTTTTACTTGTTACTATATCTCACCTTTACCACATTTACTTCACCTATCTATTTACCTTTTACACCTACCTATTTACCTATTCTACAAACTACCTAAACTACCTAATGCGATTTGTAAGACCTGGTTTTGGAATATTTGTATATTTTTTCATTTTGTACCGGACGCTGCTACCCAGTCAGTGAATCTGATTTTAATAAAGATTAAAACAAGTGAATGGAGCTTTGCCATCTATGTGTTAGTTTTGATAAGTTTAATATTGATGTGATGATTTCATGTTAGGAGTCACTCAAAATGAACTCTAAAGTAGTTTTAATAGCATCATTGCATTTTTTTGACGTTGAGAATCAGTTCAGATGGGTTAGATGGGTGTCTAACTGTAAAGTACCTTTATGAGGGTTAAAATTAATTATCCATTTAGTAAAATATTGTTTTAAATCATTGAAGTGAGACTGCAGTGTATGTATTTCTCGTTGTTATGTTGGTACTCAGCTAATTGTACTTGACAGATATGTACCCGAAAGAATTGAGGAATGGAAATGGAAAAGCCTATATGTGGCAAACAACTAGTTTTGGGAAAACTAAAATAAACAAGTTAGCTGAAAAATAGTCTTCGGTAAAAAAAAAAAAAAAAATCATAAATTCACATCTGAAGTGGACCTAAAAAATAATTATATAAGTTACTTTTAACTGCCTATTATAGTAGCTCAGATAATAATCCGTTTGTGTGAACTTGCTTTTAACTGATATCTATTCATTTTTAAAGAATATAATTAAATTTTATAAAGAAACCTATTTCTAACGAGTATTTTTATACAGTTTACTTCTCTAAATACAGTAGTAAATGGTAAATAGTTCTGTATTTAGAATTCTATCACATCTGGCTGTATTTAGTAATCTGTTTCCAATCCACCTATCTGTATAATTATTTAAATTATCATTATTATATCTCTTATATATTAAAACAACAAAACAATTTTTTTACATATTTTCTTGTTTTCTCTGTATATTCATTTTAATGTCCTTTCAATTCTAACACTTTATCTCCCTGACGAGGTCGTGCAAAGTAGGACGAAACCTTGGTTAACAATGAACAGTTTTTTCTGTTTCGGTACCTTTATTGACCGCCACCCGTCTTCTTACAATCTACTTCATACGATCAACTGTCTTCTTCCAAATAGAGTTTTGAGTTTACATTCATACTATATATAAGGTCTAAAAAGAAGAAAAATAAAACAAAAAATAGATGGTAACAATTCATAAAAAGAAATAATAATTATAAAATAATATAACAGAATAGTTTATAAACTAGAAAAAGAAAATCGAGTTTAAATAAAAATAAAATAACTACATATAAAACTTTCGCAATGCAATATTTACATTCAGCCTTGAGAGCTCTGAGCGGAAGGCAAATCAGGGCTCCAGGAGATCCCAGCGCTTCTCTACCTGCCTCGTCGATGAAAAAATTATTTTTTATAGCTTTAAAAAAAAATTTATTTTTTTTAATTTTTACCTTACAGGATGGTAAGTGAAAATTGTGTCATGCGCACATTTCCAGATTTCATATGCTATATCAACAATGACTGCTCCATATTCTTGGAGTTTTCACTACTTAACTATATGAAATACGAAATATCTTTCTTGGTTATGAAATTAGTTTCTCGGAAAACCATCAAACACAGAGTTTTAAATATAGTGTTTGATAAATTTAAAGACAAATTGCTGGTTTTAAGATTCTACCACTTTGTGTGCTATCTCATTCCTAACATTTGGCAGAGAAACAAAAAGCGAAACATGATTAATTGGAAACGCGTAGTTTCTACGTTGGAATTGGATCATTGCCAGTCCTTATTGAAAAATGAGTTTTACTGTTCTGTATAGTCCCATTTTAATTAACACCTGTCAGCAATTGATTA
This sequence comes from Halyomorpha halys, assembly GCF_000696795.3. Taxonomy (NCBI): domain Eukaryota; kingdom Metazoa; phylum Arthropoda; class Insecta; order Hemiptera; family Pentatomidae; genus Halyomorpha; species Halyomorpha halys. The sequence continues at coordinate 63,562 of NW_027113495.1, forward strand.
TGGAGGAAATTCAAGAAATAGATAGCCCAACGAAAATGTAATCATTTAACAGTAAGTTTTACTTAACACCGTTGGAATTAATATTTTAATTGAGAGGTAAAATAATTTGTAATATTTCAGTCCAAGCAAAGAAAAACAGAAAGTTGAATCTATCAACAAAAGTTTTCAAAGAAAGTAGATTACATAATTTACTAATAATGTATTATACTCTTCCTCTTGGAGAATGCTTGTTCGATATAAACTATATTATCTTTAAATAATTGTATCATTAGTTTTGTTATCAGTGTTTTAAATAAATTTTCTGCCGATATATACTAGCTAAAAAAAGAAACAAAAGCTTAATGGGTCCTTGAAATATATGGTTTGATAATTATTCCCCTATTCTTTTAGATTTAAAATATTTTTATATATTTCAATATGTCGATTGAACATTAAATTAAAATCTCACAATATTTATAATATATTACAGAATGATTCCTTTGAAGAAATCAGTATTTAGACAAAATATTCTGGATGAGAGACAACGTAAAAACTCAATGAACTAGATACTAATCCAGTTCATCAGTGATCAATTATATTCTGTTTAAATCTGAGATACAGTGAGAAAATTCTTCAACAATGCATTTAAACGAAAGAAAAAAAAAAAAGGGTTATAAGTCGTGTGGTTTACAGGTGCCTGGGGCGAGATTTTTCTAGGCGCCGGTCTCAAAATTGGACAGTAGAATTTACTTCAACATTCTAATCCCTCGAAAGAGTTTTATTAGGTTACAAATCTGTACCACTAAAAGCCATGAAGGATCAGAACAAACAATACAATATTTTTCAAGGAAACATTGTTTCTTGAACAACGTTTATTCAAACAGGTGATTGATTCAAAGATCACGCTGAACTACCAGTTTTTTTTCAATTAAGGTAAATACATTATAGTGGTTGGGTGTGTCAACGGTATATGGCTGATTTATCAAAATAAATAAATATCTGAATATAAATAATAAATAAAATCCAGCGCTCTCAGTGGGAAAAAGAAGCGATCTGGGTATGAGAGAGCTATTTTCTTTTGCCAGAAGCAATCATTCTTTTCTTCACTCATTAGCGAAATCCACCATGGGTGAGTAAAAACATTATGGAGGGGTTCCCAGGAGCAGGGGGGGGGGAGATCAAGAAATGGAGAGGGGGTAACCGGAGAATGGAGCCACCTAATTCAGTATAGTTAACATCCATCATCATCATCAACATCTAAAATTTTCCATAGCCCATTTATTCTAAATTAATTAACACCATATAATAACAAATGTTTTATTACGGCCACCCCCTTCACTACCTGTAACTTAGACAATAGAATTTTGATTTCAGTTAATCATGTTTCATTTCATCATTACCATCAATTATATGCAGTCCACTAAAATCCAAACAGCCAACCAAAGGTAAATGTGCGCCTGGCCTTCAGTTGAAGGCGTACTTCTTACACTCTGTGTCGGATTTACGCATCCCAGTCTATAATTTTTTTCTGTCTAATTTTGGTTCCCCCTCTATATAAAATTAAGCGTGAATCACATGTTCCATTCTGGCTTCACAGGTGCATTTAATGTCTCGGCAGCCAGGTAACCCGATCAATCACAATCGCACCTTTTTTATGCTGGCCAGCGTTTGTTGGAAGAACCACTGGAACGGTTAAAGTTACACTACCACAACCTCATAGAAATCTAGAACAAGACGTGATGGTGGCGCAATTGGACCGGATACATCTGCGTACAGTATAAAATATAACTTTAAGAAGTTATTTGTATTAATTTTCTTAATATTTCCTTTTACTTGTTACTATACCTCATTTGCCACATTACTTCACCTATCTGTTTACCTTTTACACCTACTTCTTTACCAAATCTACAACTATTTCTAGCGAGTATTTTTATACAATTTACTACTCTAAATATAGTAGTAAATAATAAATAGTTCTGTATTTAGAATTCTATCACATCTGGCTGTATTTAGTAACCTGTTTTCAATCCACCTATCTTTATAATTATTTAAATTATTATTATTATTTCTCTTATATATTAAAACAACAAAACAATTTTTTTACATATTTTCTAGTTTTCTCTATATATTAATTTTAATGTCCTTTCAATTCTTACACTTTATCTCCCTGACGAGGTCGTGCAAAGTAGGTAGGACTACGTTGGTTAACAATCAATAGTTTTTTCTGTTTCGGTACCTTTATTGACCGCCACCCGTTTTCTTACAATCTACTTCATACGATCAACTGTCTTCTTCCAAATAGAATTTTGAGTTTACATTCATACTATATATAAGGTCTAAAAAGAAGAAAAATAAAACAAAAAATAGATGGTAACAATTCATAAAAAGAAATAATAATAGGAATGGAAATGGAAAAGCCTATATGTGGCAAACAACTAGTTTTGGGAAAACTAAAATAAACAAGTTAGCTGAAAAATAGTCTTCGGTAAAAAA
>NW_027113495.1:66118-85452 GCF_000696795.3 Halyomorpha halys
GTTAAAGTTACACTACCACAACCTCATAGAAATCTAGAACAAGACGTGATGGTGGCGCAATTGGACCGGATACATCTGCGAGCATGAGACGGCGATCGTCAACCAAATCGTGAGAAAAAACCATTCTCTCTCCTTTGCTTGCCTCTTCAGAGAATAAATTTTAGGCAGTTGCAAAATACATAAACAAGGTTACGTGGTTCTAAATATGTCTCACAATTTATTTTATAGACCTCTACAGATGCAATAAAGGGCTCCCGGCCGTAAGGATCGTATCGGGCCTCTAAGATCGCAAACACCCTGATGGAAATGGACCAAATTGACCAGTTTTCATTTTGAGTCAAGTATAAATAGAAGATTCTCGATTAATAAATTTTTTGGGAGGCTAATATGGACTCAAAACATTCACTGACTATAGACAAAATGTGGGCCAGGATTTTAAAAGTAAGGGTAAAGAAGTAAGAAGAAAGTTAAACCTATGAAGACATAAGGAACCGATGTTTGTCGAGTATATATAAATGAAAGCAATGAAAAACTTTCTTATAAGCCACTAACAGAATATTTAATAAATAAATCAAAAATTCGTATCCATTTTTGTCTCAACACTTCTATTTTTCACCAGTACAACGTTTCGGCCATTCTAGCCATCCTCAAGGACATCTTCAATATAATTTCTTCCTCACATTAATTTAAAGTTTCTTTTGCAGGCTATTCTGCCCAGGTCATTTTTAGTTAATATTTAATTTTTCTTATATAGGATTATCCACAATTAATACACTACCATATAACACACCTTTTATTTTTTTTTATTTATAAATGGTTTGTTATATGGCAGTGTATTAATTGTGGATAATCTTATATAAGAAAAATTAAATATTAATGATTTTAAATTTTAAAATATAGGCTTTTAACTTATAATAAAGAAAATGACCTGGGCAGAATAGCCTGCAAAAGAAACTTTAAATTAATGTGAGGAAGAAATTATATTGAAGATGTCCTTGATGGCTAGAATGGCCGAAACGTTGGACTGGTGAAAAATAAAAGTGTTGAGACAAAAATGGATACGAATTTTTGATTTATTTAATAAATAATTACCTTGTCTCAAGAAATTGAAATAATATAATTAAAGAATATTTAAGTGTGAATGAAATTTAGGTGCCCATTCAGAAGCTTGAGACTCTTAAGAGGCATTTCTCTAACACTGATTCCTTCGTTTTTCACCTCTTCATCCTGGTTTGGAAAAAAACTATAAACGAATCAACGATCTGAACCCGCGGAACGATCTTTAATCAAGTTGGTTTCAAAGTTTGGACATAACTGAGGATCTACGCATTTTTCAAAAAAGTACGGGACTGTTTTACATTATATGTATTCAAATATACATATCTTCAAACAATCGAAACACCAATGAATCTTAAGATTTTTTGAGTTTTGGAGCCTAATCCACGTTTTATTTTGTTTGTGGTAATATGATCAGTTATACGACAGACTCTAGGAATAAGTCCTACTATAATCTCCATTTACTATTTATTAACGAACTGTGGTTGAGGTCTCTCGTCGTGTTTATATATTTTATTACAATTATAATGATTCGTGTAAAAGTGATAATTCAGTAAAAATATTTACACATTATGAAGAAATCTTAGTTACATCGACAATTGAACTCGTTAACGACCATTTTATTAAAATTTAAGTACTAAAGAAATTCAATGCAACAGTTTAAGAAGACCTGCAAAAGTCCTCTCCTTACTGGAGGGTTGTTAAAAAAAAAAAAAATGCAATAGGTGATTTTCTGCCCTTATTTACAGTACAGTGATTTTCCTAACAACTTTTTATTCCTTTTTTTTACCCTTTAAAGTTTTAACAGGAAAAGTTTTCTTCAATTTTATTATTGTACAAAAACGCTTGAACTGAGAAGATTTATTTTTTTTTTTATTTAATTAGATTCGTTTTATATTTTACTTCCAAATAATATTTAATGCATAAATGATATTTAATCTTATTAGAAAAAATACATATGTACTAATCGGCACACTTTTGCCTATCCAACCAAAACTTATATATTCGATATTTGTGTAACATGAGAGTGCTACCAACTCAATAGCTAAATTTAATCCGTGGAGGTGGCTGCCAAAGTTGATGATAAGTGTTTACATATCCTTGTAAATGGATTATAGAGCGACAGTAACTTTACTGCCGCTTAATGTACATCATGCCACAGCTCGTGTGATAATACTTAAACTAAAGTGGATAATGCTATGACAGTAAATACTATCATGATAGCTAGTATCATCCAGTCTATAACATGACAGTGGCTAATATACTAATTGTTGCAATGCTTTTAAAGTATCTTCTAGTATAGTTCTAGTATTCAGGGATTATAAACTTTATTTCATAAAATTAATTATTTTGTGTTTTATAAAATAATTTTTTTTAAAAATTTATTTAATGTAATTTACAACAGTACAAAATAATACAATAGGTAAATATGTTGTATGTTTCATATACACTTGAAACTCTTGAACTTGAAAATCTTGGGAAGGAACCACCCATTGGTGCTACTTCAAACATTAATTAAAATTAGAAGGTCCCGTGGCCATCTTCTTTTCAGACACCTCGGAGGATTATCAGTGATTGTTAAGGATGAAAGATTAAGAATTAATGGGTTAGGATGGTTAAGGAGTTTGGAATGAAAAGACGCATATCTGTTTTGGGTCAAATCTGCAACGAATGGGATGTTAAGGTCTTTGTGAATGGGTTTATTTGTAACGTAATGAGGAGCATCAAGGATTTTACATAGGATTTTGGATTATAACGATTGGATGTGGGAAGAATTTGATGGTTTGGTGGAGCCCCAGAGCTCAATTCCATATGTCCAAATTGGTCTGATTATCGTAGTGTATACTAATTTTTTGTAGTGGATGGGAAGTTTAGAGCGTTTGTCAAGTAAGTGTTGTAGCAATCGGAATCTACGAGCAGTTTCTTGTCGTTTCAGTCTTGTGTGTGGATTCCAAGTTTTAAAATAATGAATTTCAAAAGTAAGAAAATAATGAAATAACGGTTATCCGATAGTGGATAACATTCAATGGATGATTATTTATTTCCAAGAAATAAATGCAATTTGTTATTTATTTAATATTGTTTTATAAAATAATTATTTAAAGAATAATCTTTATTTCTGAAATAATTATTTCGTGAAATAACTTTTTAATGTACTTAATATATTCATTATGTAAAAAGTACCCAGGTTAAAGTTAAAAATATACAACGTAGCCTTTAATAATGAGATGTTTCGTATTAATTACTTTAATTAAATTATAATGAAATCCAGGAAAATTAAAAAGGAAAACTCACATATTCTAATCCAATTAAAGAGAGAAATGTAATCAACAAAAATATTTTAAGTAAACAGTGCTCGAAATAAGGCTGTCAAGTCCTTAGCAGTATAAAGATATAATAATATTTAAATATTTCTAACAATAAAAACGATTTCTGGTCATAGTTGCTTTATTTTGTTCTGATATAAAGCATTCTAGGGTAGTCGAAGCAGATCTTTGGGTCGTCGTAAAATATTACTCACAGGGGAGGGGAGGAGAGAGCAATTTTTTTCTCGGATCACCTCGGCAGAAATATTTAAGAGCATAAGGACCAAGGCGAGGAATATATTAATAGTAACTGGATTCTTCCATCTTTATAGCGGAATTAAAATTAATGGGGACTTAGCACGCTAAACTAACACGGAAAATATATTCCTTAAATATTCTCTAAGACTTAAATTATTAAAGTATAGCCATGAATCATTGTTATTATTATTAGATTAAACTTTTTGACTCATCGTTTTTAGTATTGGGTAGCTTATTAACTACATTAAATCTTCGCAACTGATAATTTTTTTAAGCCTGGAATTGGACATAAAAAATTTTAGAATTGATACATAGTTTTTTACTATGTATCTTGGTCATTCTCACAGGTTAAGGTTAAGTGGTTTCCAGATCATTTGTGAGGTAGAAATGAATAAAACTCTATAAAAGATATAATTTTTCATTTGGTTGACAGATATTTCTTTTTCAGAGAAAACTTTCCCCATCTCAGCCTGTGCTGGTATTGTGAAACAAAAACAAATATAGTTCTGAATTAGAGAAATATTGTAATAATGAAACGGCTATTATTTGAAACTTCTTGATACTTTATTTTAAAAAAACAAAGGAAAAAGAGAGAAAAAAAAACAATCTGATTACACAAAATGATACATGTAAGAAAAAAAAGTAAATTTATTTAAAAAATAAAACAATGAAAGAAAAAAATAATGTCTAATTACAAACCACTTCTCATTATTAAAACAAATTGTTGAAGGTAGATATCCTTGTTAGCACTTATTTTCCAAACCTCAGGCTCTGACGTGAGTAGTCAGAGGTCTAGAACAAATAATATATATGGTGGAAGTAGTTTCCAAAATAAAAAACGAGAAAGGTAACATGGCCTCTTCGCACAGTAGAAGTGAGACTACTAACTACCGTATTAGTATACGAAAGACATAAATAAAGATTAGCACAAGAGTCGGGGAGAAAAACGGCCGTTATTTTACCCTAATTTTTGATAAATTTAATCATGTCAACTGTTTCTAAACTTTGAAAAAATTTGTAGTAGAGTAAATTTGGTAAATTTTGAGCCCTAGTAAAGCTATTTACGTTCAATAGTTCCCGAGATATAGCCTTTTAAAAAGCAACATTTCATAAAAAATTTAGTCAATAATCAGTAGTTAGTTAATTTATTTTGAGAAATCTATATCTCAGGAACCATAAGACGTATTGATGTCTTCCAGCACTGAAATAAAAGCTGGTTAAATGTACTATAAATTAGTTTATAACGCTTATCTTTGTAGGAGTGGTATTGTTTATGATATTTCACAAAATAAATTCATAAAATGTCAATTTCTAAAAATTTTTATTTTTACAAAAATATATTTCAGAAACCGTACATATGTCTGCCGCACTCAAAATAAAGATAATTTAACTTATATAAAGTATTTTAATTTAGGTATCATCGTAAGGGTAGTAGTTTTTATGATATTCGCATATAAATATAACTTTAGCACATGTAATTTTGTCCGAACTACTATAAATCAATTTATTAGAGCAAAATTAAAAAAAAAAATACTACTCCTATGACGATAAACGTCATAAACTACTATAAAGTACACTATACTAGCTTTAATTTTAGTGCATATAGACATCTGTACATCGAATGGTTTTTGAGATATAAATTTCTCAAAATAAATTCACTAACTTCTGATTTTTTAGTTCATCTTTTTATGGGATGTTGCTTTTTAAAAACCTATTAACTGAACGTAAATAGGAACGTATTAGGGCTTATATTTTAGAAAATTTATTCTCTTAAATTTTCTAGTATTGTTTGTAGTTTTAAAGATATAGAGCCCCAAATGAAAAAATAATATTTTTGAACGTTTTGAAACAGCTGCCATTTTTTATTGCTCCTAACTATACTTGGTAGACTCTTCAATTCTGACTCGTAATTATGCATAGTTTTAATTAAAGTCATCAGAAATTGGGTTGAAATGACTGACTTTTTCTCCTCTTGGTGTCTTGTAATAGTTGGGCGTAAACAAACAAAGTTCACCCGATCTGCTAATATTATATATAGGGTTTGTTTTATATGTAATTTAATTAAATTGCAATAAAATTTAAACATGATTTAGTGGCCTTACCATGTTCTGACCAGGTAAGATCTCCCCAATATGGAGATTTTTCAGATGGACTTTACTGTACGAAAATTTCAAAACCTATTCTTTTAGGAGAAGTTAAAATACTACTGTGTATTTTGAATCGCTCAACTTCGGTATTAGTACGGGCAGAGCGGTTCTAGCCCACTTACATTTAAAAAAAGCTCCACAACCTAGAAGCATTCAAGTTTTGAAAGCTTATATGCATACCATGGATTTTCCTCCACTCCCAAAAAAATTTCTACATTAGAGATCCATGAGATACCCCATTTCTTTTAATTTTTACCTTGGACATTTTTCCAGACTATATTATCGATTAAAAATGAAGAGAAATATTCTTATTTTGCATTTTACTTCTCTCTATTCATCAGATAACAACTTAAGTGTTGTCTATTTAAAAAAAAAATAAATAAAAAATATGCGTTTTTTTCATACAAAACTCCTTACCCATTCTAACCCATTAGTTCTTAATCCATCCTTAACAATCCTCCGATAATCCTCCAAGGCGTCTGAAAATAAGATGGCCAAGGGACCTTCTAATTTAAATTAACACTTGAAGTAACACCAATGGGTTGTTCCTTCCCTAGATTTTCAAGTATTTGAAACATTCATCCTATTTACCTATTGAATTTATTATTTTGTACAGTTGTAAATTACATTAAATAAAAAAATAAATAATAAATTTTTGACAATTCCGACAAAACAGGCTAAAATGGGCAAACTTTTTTTCTCATTTTCTATTCTTAATGCTCCCTAATCAACGCTAACAATTAAAGTCAATATTTTAAACTATAAAAAAAGTAATTTTCTTCCTAGTTTCACTATTAATTATTAAAATGTAAATATTTTTTCTGCAACTTCAATAAATTTAGAAGTCGATTATTATTATTATTATATGGGAAACAGACCATAGTCCTCGCGCTATGTATTTTCCAATATATTGCGCATTTCTTGACGTGTTTTTTCATAGGGTGGGTTCGTCACTCCCACGCCTATTTTTTTTGCGAGTGCTACCCACTGGCTAACGGGCCACACAAACGCTCGGGGGAAGGTTGTGAGTGACTTTGGCATTATTCTGTGCTTGAAAAAAGCTCGAGTGGGACCGGGATTCGATCTGACAACCGGTGGGTTGGCAGACTGGCGCGTTACCACGCTGCTACCGCTGCCCCCTCGAAATTTACAGTATTACAGTTTAATATTTAATTATTATTAAGGCTATGAAACTGAAATTAAGATTATCTTTGATGATAACGGGATTGACCGAAACATTGGACATGAGATATGACTAATAAAGAAGCGTTAAGACTTTTTGTTATTATTAATAAAACTACCAGTCTCGAACAAAATAATAAAATAGATATAAAATATTTGTTTGGATGGACATTCAATTTCAGTTACAGTGGCTTAGAGAGGATCCCCAAAGTGTTTTCGGGAGATAGAATTATTTTTTCATTTCTAAAAATTCAAAAGAAAAATTGCCTATTGATAGAAGAATGACTCATGATTATGGTGCCGGAATAGAAAGTCAACCTTTGTACATAAAATATGTAACGCATTGAATGCATCGAGGGTATTGTTGTGAACCAGTATTCTACAACTGGACAATATTTCCCCCATTCTATTCAGTTTACCTCTGAGTGAATTATCTATTTATACATATATTGTGAGCGCTAACTAACCTGGCGCCATCTATATTAAAATCTCTTTGAGAGGGGTTTGAATTATTTTTTACAATTCCCATTGTGTAGCCTTCAGCCTCTAGTCGAGATGACAAAAACTCCATTGAGCCGCCCACTGGGATTATCTTCATGTGAGGAACTGCCGCGTATCATCTATGCCTCTATCCTTCAAGATATTTTTTTTCAATAACTAACCCACTACCTTACAGTGAACCGAAAATGAATTACTTCAAAAAGTACAAATAAACTGTTAACATAAGCTGTTTTGGGTCTATACATATAAAAGAAATTATCGCTTTCATAAATCTAATAAATAATTTCATAATTCTTAAAGCCCACTTGAAGTTTAAATATAATTTTGTTATAATTTTTTTATTTTTTATATTTTAATTTTTACCATAATGTTGTTCCGGCACCGAGGTACAATATTTTCTACTTTACTTAAAAACTTTTTTTTTTAAAATAACAATGGTCCTAACGAATAAAATTGTTGGTTGTAATTTGATAAGGCTTTAATTTGTAAAATTATATATTTGTGCCATTAAAGATTCCAATAATGAATTTTTATTTCTATATATCGCTGTTCTGCTTGAATTGTGACACATCTGAGAAGAAAACATTTAATTTTGTGTTTGTCGTATTTCATAGATTGTACTGAAATTAATTTGTAACAACTCTAATAGCTAAAGTGGATAAGGCGACTTCAGTAAAAAAAAAAAAATGTAACCGTAGTCTATGGGAAATAAAATAAACTTTTTTTTTTTAGTAAATGTGCTATTTTTCAAGCAAGTCCTCGTTATGGCCTTTTAAATTATCAAGACATTAAGGCAATCAGTTATACTAAAAAATGTTTACAAAAAAAGTAAGTAGCCATGTTAATTATTTTATTTTTTTTTGTTCGTATATTATTATTTTATTTATGCTGAATGGCGTTATAGTTCTAATTCATTTTCCCAGTCAGAATATGGATAATTTTGAAATACTGTCTTGGTACTCCTAATAATAACCTTAACTCTGGCACACATCATGTGAAAACCAATGTCTACCAAGTGAATAGTTTTCCAAAATTAACATTTTTACGAGGACTTCTATTAATGATCTATATTTCAAAATTTATGATTTATCATTTAAAAATAAAACCAAATAACATGTTTTATCAACTGAAAATATAATTTAACGAAGTCCCGTATTGCCTTTGTTGCTATATAACTGTATCCACAAAAGACTATTTGTGGTTAAAATATTGCTATCAATAAAATTTCCATCTTGAAAGAATAAACAAAAAAGAATCAAGGAAATGAAACTCATCTGGAGCATTGAGGCACAAACAGGGCATCTTACGAAAGAAAATCCTGAAAATAAAATTAGACCAAAGGAACGAGCTAGAGCGTAATTCATTGAAAGGGATGCAGCCATTGTTGCTTGTTGCTATTAGTTTTAGCGGCACAAAAAGCGGTCGAGCTGAGAAAATAAAAAAGAGACCAGATACAGTCACCTCACGAAATAAAAAAGGATTCTCTGACAAATTATCAGCATCTGCGGCTGATTAATGGCTCGTTTTCTTCTGGGTAGGAGGGAGAGAGAGAGAAGTAGAGAACAAGAGAGAGAGAGGGTGATGAGCGAGGGTGTGAGGGAGGTAGAGAACGAGAGAAAGAGACGATGGGAGAGGGAGTGATAGAAAAAGTCCTGGCCTGGGAGGGGAGAGTATTTGTACAGTTCCAGGAAATGTCTTCGCCGTCGGGTGACGCATTTTCCAAAGTAGTAATGCCGCTTACTGGAACTGGACTATTATCGATGATTGGAAATATCTATGGTGAAATATCTTGTACATTAGTAACTGACATTCTATAATATTCAAGTCCTATGACACGGTAAAAATAGTATCAGACAGCAAATACAAAAAAAAATGTATGCTCTAAAGACCATTTTGAAATTTTATTTTTAGTACTACAAAGAGGGCGGTGATCTCTGGATCGCTCTTTTAATCTTTTTTAAAAAATGTTTTGTGACATTTCAGATATTAATTAAAGGTATGATTTTAACCATTACACTGTTTATTTCTGTTGCACAGAAAATAGTGTTCCTTGAAGGTCTCCCTATCACGGTATCCTGAACAACTGCTTATTATGAGGCACTGCTTATTATATAAAGGCTGCCTCACAGAATTGTTTTTATTACAGTATGCGACTTACTTGAAGAAGAAAAGGCCTGTAAATAAAAGAAACAGGAAGAGAAGAAGTTATAAGGCTGACATCCTTGGTGACAAAACGTAACCAACCGTTCTTGTTTAACGTAGTTTCTTTTTTTTTGTGCAACAAAATTTTGTTACGAAAAACAGAAGGGGACATACCACGACGGAGCTTAATAGAAATTTGCACACATTTCTCAATATTTATCGTTTTTTTTCCTATTTGACACACCATTCATGGATATTAGCAAAGAGAATTTGTAAGTGATGTAAGGATTGAGCTTGGTCGTCATGCTTGGCTAAAACAGCGTTACCGTCAGCATATGTTGCCGTGAGAATATGCTTTATTGTGTGTAGATTTAACTATTTCAAAAATTATTTTTTATTAAATAAGCCTTATTGTATATTTTTTATTATTAAAAAAATTCATATTAATAAAATCTATCCAGTAACAGTTCATAACGTGCATTTGGTCAAATATCTACTGATTTCTTAAACTTCAAGAGTATAGTGTAGTCTTTACGAATTCGATAGGACCAATGTGTTCGATGGAAAAGAAGTTTGCCAAAAGATCCAGAACAAAAATACTTCCAATCCGAGAGGACTATAGACAGCGGCATTGTTTTGCAAACCCTTTGGATGATATTAGACATTGTTGAAGAAAGTTGGGCTTGATTTGGAGTCGTGCCAGTCAATAGCTTTCATTCCTCCCTTCTCGTTTTATTACAGTCTTTCGACATCATCAGCAAATAAGTCTGGATCAGTTAAGCGAACATATTCACGAAGTTCGTTCGTTTTTTTTTGTTTTTTTTTTGTTTTTTAGCCCCGATGAAGACCTGAAATTCAGGTAGAAACGTCTGCACGAATAAATAAGTTTTTGTTTATTTCCTGACTGTACCCCCTCCTCCCGACTATCTTCTCTGCAATTTTATTAACATTCTGTTTTATTCATTACTTACAATTTAAGATTATTTAAAAACATAATTATTACACCATCGTAACAAAAAAAATAGTAACATATAAAAAAATCAACTATTAATGCTTGCATTTTTAAATAAAATGCTTTAAACACTTCCACAATTCAGTGTTCACTAGTGGAAAATAAATTTTAATATAAATATTAAATATTAAATATATTATGTCGACCTAATTTTAAAATTTCTGAGAGATTTGTATTTGAACTAGTGTTGCGGGTTTCAGGTGACATCTGTTTTTAATTTTAATATCTGTTGAATAATCGTCGCACATTCAGTTCTTTTTCGTATAGAGAAGAAAATATCAAAATCGAAGATAGTAAACTTAGCAGGTACCCTATTTTGTCTTCATTCCGACACCTCATATGTAATAATTTATGTCTTAATGTTATGTTTCAAATATATAAAATAATATTAACATTTTGTTCTGCAACATAAATAATAAAATTTTCAAAAGATTCTAACGAATACTAGTTCTAATGTGACTAAAATCATAAGTCATATGGATAAATACATAAAGTCACATGCATAAATTAGAATACACAACTAATTTAAATTAACATTTAAATATTTATTAATGAATTCTACAGTTTACTAAAACATTTTGATCACATTTGGACTCATTTTCGTTAGAATTAAATTAATAAAACACAATTAATTTTTCTAAACTTGATTTAAACATAAGCCAATTGACACTGCCTCACAATAATAATTATATAAATTTCTTTTGAACACTCTAAAATTTTATTTTAACTTATTTATTTTTTTTTTTTTTCTTTTTTTTTTTAATTTCCTTTTTTTTTTTTTCCATTAGAAGTCAATTATTTATTTTGTTAAATACATAAATGTCATTGTTTTAGCTATTAACTTTACTGTTATCTTTTATTAAGAATTATTATTTTGATCTATTTATTTATCTTTTTTTTTTTTTAACCACTTCTGCGTATTCTATCATTGGAAAGATAGTGATATAAACAAATAATAATAATTCACATTGAAAGACAATGATTTAATGAACACAAATATTATATATTAAAACATGTTTACTGTAATTTAAATAGTATAAATGAAATTCAGCAGGTAGTTGAGACAAAACTGCTAAAAATAAAAAGTGTTGGAAAAACAACAATAACAAGTATACGTGAAATATATAAGTATTTATTACAAAGGGGATCGTGAATGGCCGAGCCTGTTTTGCCTCAAACTTAACATTCTCGGGTCAGAAGCGGTGTTGGTTTGATTCCACCTGAGCAATTTGACATTTTTCTCGTGGCGAATCTTTAGAACAAATCTTTACTATGCTACTCCAGCCAGAATAGGTTGTTTACTTTTGGTACAATCCGTCTTTGGAGACCTAAGTTAGAGAACTTAAGAATAAACACAAATAAAAAATTTTGTTTCAAAGGTCCCATGTCCTTACGAGCATCACTAGATATCGACCTCATACTATCCAGAAGGGACTAAACAAGTCCATAAGATACAGATTCGATTGTGACCCTCTGCTGGGGAGGAAGATATTGTCAGCTTAGTCCGAGACGTGGCTCGCATCGAAAGTCAGGGAGGAGAGCTTCACTGAAAAGAAAAAACAGGCCAAACTTCTCCCAGCGGGCCCTCCTCTCGCAATGGCCTCCTTGATTCCATTCAGACTGAGAATAACAATATCAGACAACTTGAAGGAACCGAAAATGTCAAAAAATATGACACAGGATTTAAACCAATAGATAATAATAGTTCTGATAGGTAAATCATAACCTATTCAAGAGAAATAGTAGGAACAATCGGAGAATCAGTACAATTGTATACAGTACACTGTTAATATCAATTATAATAAAAAAAAAATAAATATACACTAAAAAAAACTGTATACTGTTCATATTTTTTAAAATAGGAAAGTAAATTTATAATTAACTAAGGTAATTTGGGATGAATGTGTTGCTAAATCAAAATCCTAAACTGGTTAGCATTGAAAGTTTGAACTAGGGACGCGACATCGATAAAAAACATCGATGTTCAATACTAAAACATCGATGTTAAAAAAACATCGATGTTTTTTTTTTAACCATTTCTGTAACATAAAAAAAGTTCTAAAGACTACGCATGCTCCTGCCAGTCAGAAGTGGTTTTTCAATCAACCAATAGGACATGAAATCCAAAAAACATCAATGTTTTAAAAATATAGTTGCTTACAATAAATTACCCAAAAAAACATCGATGTTTTTGAACAACTATTTCAGAAATATAAGGTCTGTTCGAACGATCACGCATTATACGGCCTGTCAGAAGTATGTTTTGGAACTAAGAATCCGACATCGACAACAAGAAACGTTGATATTTTTAAAATATCATTGCTTAAAATACATTACCCAAAATACATCGATGTTTTTGAACATCCACTTGAAGAACATAAGGTCTGTTCCAACGATGCTGCGTCCTACGGCCTGTAGGAAGTGCTTTTTGAAACTAAGAATCCGACATCGACTACAAAAAACACCAATGTTCTAAAATCTCGTTGGTTACAATACATTACTGAAAATACATCCATGTTTTTGAACAACTATTTCAGAAACATAAGGTTTGTTCCAACGATCTCGCGTCCTACGGCCTGTGAGAAGTGGTTTTTGAAACTAAGAATCCGACATCGACTACAAAAAACATAGATGTTTTTAAAATATCGTTACTTACAATGCATTGCCCAAAAACATCGATGTTTTTGAACAGCTATTTCAGAAACATAAGGTCTCTTCCAGCGATCCCGCTTCCTACGGCCTGTAAAAAGTGCTTTTTGAATCAAAGAATCCGACAACGACTAAAAAAACATCGATGTATTTTGGGTAATGTATTGTGAGTAACGATATTTTAAAACATCGATGTTTTTTCGGTAATGTATTGTAAGCAACGATATTTTAAAAACATCGATGACTTTTTTAGTCGATGTCAGATTCTTTATTTCAAAAAGCACTTCTTACAGGCCGTAGAATGCGTGATCGTTGGATCAGATATTATGTTATTCAAATGGATGTTCAAAAACATCGATGTTTTTTGGGTAAGGTATTGTACGTAACGATATTTTAAAACATCGATGTTTTTTGTATTTGATATAGGATTCTTAGTTTCAAAAACCACTTCTGACAGGCCTTAGAATACGGGATCGTTGGAACAGACCTTATCTTTCTGAAATAGTTGTTCAAAAACATTGATGTATTCTGGGTATGGTATTGTAAGCAACATTATTTTAATATTGAACATTGATATTTCAAAACATCAATGTTTTTTTTATCAATGTTGCATTCTTTTTTGCAAAAACCACTTCCGACTGGCCGGACTATACGTTGTCGTTGGAACAGATCTTGAGTTACTGTAATGGTTGTTCAAAAACATCGATGTATTTTTGGCAAAGATTTGTATGATATGGTATTTTAATATTGAGCAAAGATATTTTTAAACATCGTAGTTTTTCTAGTCGCAATTTATCTCTATCATGTCGTTAGCGTGAAGGTTGGAGGTACTTTATTATTCGACCACATTGTTGATAGGAATCTATTTATACTGTAAATTTTTGGTTTTCATTTAGTTACTTTTGGAAAAAAAATGAAAAATTGGGACAAAACAACGGCAGAAAACATCGGCTTAAAAACATCGATGTTTTGGGTAAAACATCGACATCGATGTCGCTGTCGATGTAGTTTGAACTGACTTATGTTGGACAAATCATCCACAAGAGTTTGATAAGGCGAAGTGTAAAGTTTTCAATGCTTTTATGCACTTATGTTTCACGTCACACATTCTAACTTGAAAATTATACACAAAATTGTACCTTGGACAATATTGAAATTTTTTTCATTAATTAAATTATTACAATGTAGTACAATTAAAAATTAAACTATTTATTTTGCAACTGTCCCACAACGATTTTTTTACTATATTTTAATATAAATATTGTATTAAACAACATCGAAAATATTTGAACTGAATATAACTAAAAAAATCAATATTGGAAAGTTGGTGATGGATCCCATCGTGTTAAACTAATAATTTATTAATATTTATATAGAAATGATTAAATGTGAGTCACATAATAATAATTATATCTATCAATTTACCATAATGATTAATGAGTAATTTATATTACTTGGCAGGTCCTTATATTTGATTGATTTACTAATGACAATTTTATTCCTTGTTTTTGTCGAAATGGATAGAACTTTATAAAAAAGTCTGAATGAACAATAAGGAAAACTCCCCTTTCCATACAGATCTATTTCTTACTTCCTTCAAAGATTTATTCCTGATACCGCCTTGTATACCTCCAAACTTGTTATTTCTGACATACGGGGGTGGGGGGGGGGGAGGGAGGGGGAGTTGGAGGAATCATCCTATTAGCAATCCACCTATTATGAACCGAGTCAAGTTTTGATTCCGTGGAATTATCAGAAAATAAAAGTCGACCCGCGCAGGACGGTTTCAAACCGGTACCGCTACTGACATGAGGTGCATAGGAGACGCTTTAACTCCCTAAGCTAAAACGGCCTCTTTATTGCTGAAATTGGACAGAAATATTCACCAAGGTTGGTGAGAAAAAATATATACAATAAAATTTACAATATAAATTTTCTATTTATAAACGAACCCACCAAAACATATTTGATGATATTCAACTATCATGTGAAAAGAACTAAAAATCACTCGTCAAATATATAAGTTAAATCTTGTATTGGTATTGATTATGATGTAGGTTCAAAAATTTGGTAGAACTAAGTCCATTCTTTTGTATAACTATGGATTAATATGTAAGGAATATTACGATATTTCAATATAACATGAAAATGATAAAATAATTTTTATTTAGCTATTAATATGGCCCGATGCACCTTTTATTGGCTTTAGGTTGTCGGCAGTTGATTTTTAATACTATTGACGCAACCAACTAACAAATCATTTGGCAGAGAGTGACGATCTCAAATATGTACTGTATAAATTTAATCAAATAGAAAATAGTTATATATTAGACCTGAAAGTAAGTAGACTGAGATTAAATAAAACTCTAAGAAGAAGGAATATTAGAGACAGCTGAAGGTAAGCTCGCATTAGCTCAGAGTGTGTTCAGAGTTGGGTCGATTATGCAATTGTGGCGCCCTAACACGGCCTGCTGCTCGCCCAACTTCTGCTGTTTTCGGTCATGTCGGTCGTGTTGTCGCTTTCCATCTTGTGTAACCCCTTTTTTAAGGAATTCGTCCTTATGTGTACGATGAACATTCCTCTTCATTGCTACCAAGGCTTTCGTAAGTCACCGATGTATATTTAACCTTGTATCTTTCAAAAGGGAAAAAGCGATCGATTTGTGTATATATAAGTTAAGTTAAGTCTGATAGAGGGAAATAACACGCTTAATCCTATCTCTCCGATGCAAACATGAGCTTAATGTATAGAAAGAGGATCAACAGATAAATAAAGTCAGTATTTCAGTCGATCTCGTTCCTTTTTTATTTCCAATTTTTACGCCCGTCGTCATGTGACTTATATATTTTGTCGAACCGAACATTACAATTACATTTTTACATTTTAGACAACATTAAGGAACAAATTTTGTTTCGTCGCATTCAGCCTGTAGTCAACTTTGTGTTCAGGTATAATCGTTTGAACCATTTCGTCTACTACTTATATATGAAAAAAAAACAGGTTTCAAACAATTCTCCCCTCATAGATTTTTAAAATTTTAGAATCATTTTAATAATGGTCTATAGTATAGTATAAAAGTATATTAACAAGTGTATATACTTGGCTAACGTTTAAATTTATATATTGGACGTATATAAAAAATATCTTATATATATTTAAGATTTAATACATTATTATTTTATTAATTTTTGAGAGGAATAATTCACTTATATAAATACATATTTTAATGAAAAATTATATACAAATTAACTAAGGGCAATAATCTTTCGATATTATAATAAATATAGATTTATAACACAGTAATTAGCAATGAAAAGGTATTATTAAACAAATAAAGATTAAATAACACTGTTAATAAATAATGAATATTTCGAAATATGAATAAACGAATGATGAATAAAAAATTATATTAGACATTATGTGTTACTGAAGAGATCTTTATGCATACCACACTTTTGTAAGTTTTGGCTTAGGTGACTGATTGTGGTATTATAAGTTGTAGTCACGTCAACAACAGAATATGTTTTTTAATCTACATTGTTTTTTTATGCGAGGGGATTTCAAATATAAGATTTTTATTTCTCATTATACTTTTTATACACCTGCGTTGGGTAGAAAATATTTTTAATGTTAAACATATATAGTCTCGGAAAATGTGTAGCTATGGTGAAAATTTCAAATTCGCTATGAAAAAGTTTGATTAACTTCTAGAGGGAATACACAATAACAGGGAATTTCTCTGCTTCTTTCTTCCACAGACTTTTGTACACTAAGTTAACTTTTATAACCACATGGTGGGCTAAACTCATTTTACTTATCAGTAATTTAACTATTTGTCAGAAGTACACGTCATTGATTCAATGGTGGCAATTGTCAGATGTAAAAAAGTTTTTATGTTAATAAAGATGTTCGTTTGTTACTTATCTAAGATAAGCGCAAGTTCTTAACTAATTAACATATTTTTTTTTAAAATTTCATTGTCGCCCAGGAATAGAAAAAAAAATATACAATATAAAAATATAGCGAATATTCGACATAAATGTAACATTCTTTCTGCCCCAAAGTATCCTTTAATAATACCTCAGGTATTCCTGTCGAACAGATCCATTACTTAGGACTGCATCTCGACAAACGACTGCCATCGAATCCTCATTCAAGACTTGAAAGACAGGTTGCTCGACGGTTCCAACTATTTCAACATTTACTAGACAAACGGTCTGAACTTCCAATACACTAAACAAGACTGATCTACATGACTATAATAAGACCTATCTGAAAATACGGAGTTGAACTTTGCGGCTCCACTTAACCATCGAATCCCTCTAGTATCCAATTCTTTCTTCGTCACAAATCAAGTCATTCATCAGGACCTGAATGTCCCATGTGTTACCGAATTAGCCAGAACCAGACATTAATTCTACCATGATAAACTTCCCGACCACCAAACCCAATTTTGTTTAAATTGGCTTCTTCTTACCCCTGTCGAACAAATCCGCTACCTTGGACTACATTTGGACAAACGATTAACCTGGAATCCTCACACAAGAGTGAAAAGACAGGAAACTGCACGTCGATTTCGACTATTACAGCACTTACAAGACAAACGGTTTAAACTTCCGACAAATTACAAAAGGCTGATCTAATGACTGTAATAAGGCCAATCTGGACATATGGAGTTGAGCTTTGGGGCTCCACTAAACCTTCGTATTCCTCTCGTATTCAATCCTTACAATCCAAAATCCTTCGTAAAATCCTCAATGCTCCTTACTTTGTCACAAATAAATTCATATATAAAGACCTTAATATTCCCTATGTAACCGATCTAGCCCGAACCAGATATCACTGCTTCCATTATAAATTTCCTAACCACTCAAACCCCTTAGTTTTTAACCAAGCATCCTCTTCCATTCCTGACAATCCTCCGAGGCGCCTGAAAAGAAGATGGCCACGAGACCAGCTACTGTAAAATGTCATTAGAGTGCTACCAATGGTGGTTTCTCTACAAGCCTGTAACACTCCAATTAGATTTACTAAATGTATTAAACTGTACAGTTGTAAATAGGAATAAATAAATATTAAAATAAAAAAATGGCTTCTCCTTCATTATCCAAAGGAATAGGCGTCTAGGTGCAAAGAAGATGGCCTCGCGATCTTCTCCTCTAGAAATGTGATTGGTGTTCTATCAATGGTTAGATTGTCCACATGTTTGTATCATGCTATTTTATAATAAAAAGCAAATTTACTGGTTTTATATATTTCAATACAGTTGTAAATATCATAAATAATTTATATAAAAAAAGATAACAATGTGAGCGTAAATGTTTAATTTTAACCAAATCACTATATATTAATATATCATATTTTCAATTGTGCTCATTCAATCTGTATATAGTACATAAGCAAATCTAGTAATAGCGAAGCATTACTGGTTCAACTAGTTCTAAGTAAGATCAAAATTTGTTTTTTATTAGATGTGCCACCATTTAAACAACGATATGT
The DNA here is from genome assembly GCF_000696795.3 of Halyomorpha halys. Classification (NCBI taxonomy): domain Eukaryota; kingdom Metazoa; phylum Arthropoda; class Insecta; order Hemiptera; family Pentatomidae; genus Halyomorpha; species Halyomorpha halys. The sequence goes on from NW_027113495.1 coordinate 84,872, forward strand.
CTATGTCAGAATAGATTTTAAAAAAAGTTGTTAGAGTGCAATACAAATTCTTTAATCAGATACATTTCCAAATTACTGCACAGACTTGTCAAAAAAGTGATCTGGCGTTTAATTAATTTGGCAGAGAAGTACGTTGTCAATAAAGGGTATTGGAAAGTATTTATTATCTTACCATTAACAGGCCGATTGCGACAGCCATTATCCTACTGAAGACCTTAAAAAGTCCAAAATAACAACAGGAGATCCTATTATTCCAATTACCAGAAGGATCCCATTATCTGGCATACTCTTCCTCTCCCCCCTCCTCCACTACATCGGGAATTAGCCTAAACGCAATTACAGCTAGCTGCTGGGGCTAATAGATTTTTAGTCCCCAATTAAAAACCTAATAGGCTACTGGCTGTTATCAGTTAGGTCGCTACGGGAGCCGTTTCTATCTCGTTTAGATTACCAACCCATGTTTCCTTCGTTTGTTCAAACATTATTTTTTTGTTTCTGTAGAAAAACATTGGTGTTTTATTTGGTAAATAAATCATTTACTTATTTAAACTAGCAGGTTGTATTTTCAATTATTAAAAAAA
>NW_027113495.1:85942-91178 GCF_000696795.3 Halyomorpha halys
AAAAATCCAGATCCGAACTGCGAAAAAGGTCACTCAATTTAAAAACAAAAATTATCAATTTATTTACAGACAAAAATAATTAATCATTGTTCCGAAATTTATTTTTTAACTATTTTCTTTTGAAATAATCTGTAGTTTTCGTCTGTTATAAATTCGAAATCTTTTTCAACATCTTTGACCTTAGCTGCTTCAGCAATCAAATCGGAAAATTCAAGCAAGAAAAAAAAGAAACTATGTTAAATACATTTGAATACACTGAAGATTAATTTAATGTAAAAATTAATTAAATCCGCCAATAAAGAAATATTGAAAATAAATTTTAATGCATTGTTCAGATTTTATTTTAACTAATAAGAGCTGCTATTTTTAACCAGATTATTTAAGCCTCAGTTTGATAATACGATTTTATTGAATATATGTTTATGTGCATTACATACATAGAAATCTTAATTTTTTTTTGGAAGGGATGGGTCGGATTATTGAATGGTCCGGATTAGCGAGAGTCAATTGTCTATAACAATAAATAAATAAAACATAGCAGTGAGAAAAGTACAAAGTTAACTTAGTTGGTTTTCTGTTATTATAACTAGATTGGTTCTTCAAGAAGCTCTACTTTATCAATCTGTTCTTGACTATAAAGAGATGCATCATCTTTCGCATGTTCGTCACGTAAAATATCTAATGATGTTTCACAGATACCATAACAATGATTGTAAGAATGATACTCATACCCTGTTTTTCCGCCACCACAAACCTTGTTTAGATTTTTTTTAAAAATACATTGGAGAAGTTATTGAGGAGCTGGTAGCTCTATTTTTACTGGATCGTGTCCTTCTCACCCATCGCCATTCTAGGTGATTGTTATATAGAATAAGAACTGAGAGGACTTAAGCATAAAAAGTTTTGTCACATCAATCTCTTTTCTTAGTCGAATTCATTTACTCGGTACTTGTTTATTTGTTTTTTCACTCGTCACAGTAAAACATCACAGGTCAACAACGCCATTAATTTCTTATTTATTGCCTATATTTGTTTTATTATTATGACCATTATGTTTTTGTATATGTATTTTTTTTCGTCCGTTTGATTTTTTATTGTTTGAACTTTTTGATTTTAAAAACTGAAATTTTAATTTTATTCTTTTATCATTGTTTCCAATGGGTTTTGAAATATTCGGGGTTGTTGCTAAGCTGTTGAAGTGTGACGTGAAATATGGTCATTTCTCCCTGATTTTTATATTGTTGTTACTATATTAAAATTTTGGAAGGGTTTGTTTTGAGGTAAGACAGGAGTGAGTGAGCCTCGTGTGGCCTATTCTCAGTCTAGTCTTTGCGACCTCCTCTCTACGGAATTTAGGGCTGGGGGTAACTCAGGTCTTAACGTCCTTTTTTAATTTTCTCCTTGGGTTTTCGTTTCATAAAGATTGTCATATATTTTTTATTTCCTTTTCGAGTAATTGTCAATATTTTATTTCATTTTCGATGCATTTTCCATCTATCTTTCATTCCTTTTTTTCCCGGTACTTTCACATGCTTCAGCTGCTAAAAAGCATTATTGACGATTCGAAAACAGGAATGCCACTTGTCAAAGGTAAATTAATGCAATTAGGTGTTTTTGCAATTTATTTAGTATTTAAATAAAATGGGTTTTGTTTGTTGTGGATAGGTGAGTAAACATAATAGTAATTAATCTTACAATTAAAAATATTAAAAAAGTGTAGGATTATGATTAGTCTAATTTAAAGTCCTTGTTATATGATAAATGTAGAAGAGCACCTAGGGGATTTTCTTGGCAACTTATTTGTAAGCTTATAATCTTTACGTGATAATAAAATCTCCAACACCTTCTACTCTTATCCACTTCATTTGTTTCTTGTTTCCTCTCCTAGTTTTTTTTTTCCAATTAGTTTATTATTATTTTTATATATTACTTTATTAGAGCTAAGAATATATTCAAAACTCAAACCAAACACAAATGAGTTATATGAGCAACTAAATTATCAAAACGAAAGCTGATAAAATGGTGGAGTTCAGCTCGCCTGTTGCGTGACGTCATTATACATTTAGTCGATCTCTTAATCAGACTCTCAATCATGTTAAATGTTTTGTTTTTTTTAATATTTATTTATTGCTATTTAGAACTGTACATTATAATACATTTAGTAAATCTGATCTAAGTTAAATTGGAGTGTTACAGGCGTGTAGAGAAACTACCCATTGGTAGCTCTCTAATGACATTTTACATTAGCTGGTCTCGTGGCCATCTTCTATGTTAAATGTTATATCGTTTTAGCATTCTAAAAGGAGGAAATATTTCTCCACTTAACTTCTTAAACTAAATTTCATATATACCTGCCAGTATAGCTTGTAAAAATTAAAAAGATAAGCAGAAAATTTATTCACATTATGGAATGGCTGTTGTAGATCATATTCAACTTAAGAGATTTGCCAAAATTTAGAGATTTTGACACAATTATGGTACCATATTCCCGGAAACTATGAGCGTTAACATTGTTTTTGATCGATAGTATAATTTTGCTGTAAAGTTCACTGGGTCAACCTCGCCATCCAAGCGACAATCAGTCTCTTAAGTAAATATATCAAGTTCATCAATAAAAATTCAGGCTACAATATCTTTTTTAGGCCTCGAAAAAGTTACTATTCCCTTTTTTTTATGAATGAGTGCTTATAATGAAATCGAAGAAATCTGCGAGTCTTGCATTGACGAAGGCTTTGACGACTCTCTCCTAGGTGCTAGAAGGAGAAATCGCTGAAATTCAGAACCTAATGTCTAACTACTTGAAACCTGATTTGCGAATGTTCATTCATGTATTCCATGCTGCTAAAAATTCTGATCATAATCCAAATTATAATGTGATAATTTTGGGAACTTTTATTAGAACGAGTTATTAAGTTTTTAAGTCAAAGGATATTACATTACTGGGTGTTTGTAGCAACAGTTCTACTCAGCATGACATACAGCTAATGATTATCTTAGAAAGTTAGTAAGTGACTGATTCGTTTCTCCTATGTAATTCACCAAAACCGATTTATGAAGTTTATATTACCTACTATCATTATATTACAAAAACATTTATAAAACAGCTACTGAATTTCAAGAAAAATTCAAAAAATCTAAGCATTCATTTTGTAATTATTATTAATAAAATTGAAAAAAAAAAAAAAGCATCTACAGCCAGCAATAACTTGATCAACTTCATAATTTACAGAAAATAGTACCGAGGTTAAAAAGATTCGTATAATTATTATTTATAAAATATTGCTAAGATAAATAAAATGTCATATTAATGCAAGTAGGATATTAAAAAAGCATAGTTCATAAAGATTAAATACTCGAAATGTGGCAGTAAATGATAATATTACTTCGTTTTATTTATAATTTTTATTATTTATTAGTACTTAAATAAAATGGATAACAAATGAAGCACATATAAAAATTTAAGGTAAGTTAAATTAACGTAATAAATTTCGGTATGGTATTCAAAAACGTGACTGGTTGATGAACTAGTTTAACTAACAGAAAATAATGAAGGAAGTTTAGATGAATAGAAAAATTAAATAAATAAATTCAGTAAACTTATTGCCCTAGTTGGAGTGCATAAGGATCTTAAAGAATATTAGGAATCATAAAGTAAATCTAAAATGTCAATAATGATCCATAACAAAGTTAAACCATTCATTGAAAAATAAGGAAAAAATGGATAAACCCAAGGATTACTCCTTGAGATTACCATTTCTTCCACCCAGGGAGTCAGCACTTCCTGAGAAGTCCTTCATTTTTGATGATACCGAAAAATGTCTCTCTGAATTGCTTGTGGGGTATATTTACCCCTAGAAAATATATTTTTCATAATTCAATTCAGCAATTTTAATTTCTGTATAAATATAATTATAATGAGATTTATCAATCTTAAATTAATTTATTTATTCCACTTTGTTAAAAATATGGAAAACAAATATCATGAAAACTGCTACTGCTATAAACTATAGCAAACTACGAATATAAACGTCATAACCTACTTAACATTAAACTATCTTTAATTTGCAAGATAATATACATCTGTACGTCGAATGGTCGAATGAAATATAGGTTTCCATAAATAAATTCACTAATTAATGAATTTTCAGGGCCTTCTCTACGAAATGTTTGTTTTTAAAAAGCTATGTTTCGGGAAATTTTGAACGTAAATAGCTCATTTAGGGCATATATTTTAGCAAATTTATTCTAATTTAGATTATTTATTAGAGTTGAAATGATTTATTTTTCTTCTCTTGGGGTCTTGTTCTAAAATGATTAGTTAGAAGTTAGGAATTACTGGAATCAGTTATAAAAAAGCATCTTAATTCTTTTTTTCAAAGCATCGAAATAATTCCTGATTTTCAATTCGGTTTTCAATACAGTCATTCCACTTCTCACCAACTGGCAAGACTATCGGAATGTAATTAGCGGATTCGAAAAAAAGAGACACACCCTGGTAGTGTTCTTAGATTTCCAACAAGCATTCGATAAGGTCTGGCATCGAGGTCTCCTATATAAACTAAAGAAAGCAGGCACTCCAAAATACCTATACAATATTCTGAGATCATTCCTCAATGGTAGAACATTTTCAGTCAGAATTAATAACAAAAATTCAATCCTTAAACAAATCAATGCCACATATTTCAGTACTCCACAAGGTTCACTCCTTTCTCCCATTTTGTTCAACTTCTACCTTCACAACATCGTCCAGTCCACACACACCTCCATAGCTATATTCGCTGACGATACAGCTGTGTTCTCTCAACATGATGACATAATAACAGCTAGAAACACTTTACAAAGTCACCTTAATGATTTAGAACAATATTTCACTAAATGGTTGATTAGCTTGAATATTGAAAAATGCAACTCAAAAATGTTTACTCTTCGACGCCCACCAGATCCACCGGATCTAATCCTCAAAGGTAAAAATGTGAAATGGAATCCTGCCAGTGAAACTGTAAGATACCTGGGAATTCACCTAGATCGCCGCCTAACCTGGAATCACCATATCAACATCAAACTAACTCAAAATTATGCAAGGTTAGCAATGCTATATCCTATTCTAAACAGAAATTCCAAACTAAAACCAGAAACAACTGTTCTTATATTTAAAACAATCCTCAGGCCACTGCTGAAATACGGCTGTGAAGTCTGGGGACCGGCATCCTTCAAGAAAAGGAAAAAACTACAATCT
>NW_027113495.1:92706-94852 GCF_000696795.3 Halyomorpha halys
CCATACTGCTGCTGCCAATAGCAAAGTCGCCATAGATGATGTCTGTACATAGTTAAGGTAAAAGTGAATATTAAGTCTTTTATCATAACTACACACGATTTTAAAGTTAGCTAAATATGTAAAACAAAAAATGAATTTCATTTATGTCCAATAATATTCAACATGGGGTAGTAGAGCTGTCAAGACATAAAATTTTATGCTGTATAATATAAACTAAGCTGAAAAGATTTTTGGTAATACATAATTAATATTCTATAGGAAAACATTTATTTAATTGTTAATTTCGTCAATTTTGGGCCACAAGAATCAATTTTACGGTAAAAGTGACCATTAACAATTATATAATGACTTTCAAAATGTTATAGGTTATATTTATCACAAAACATAGTCTGAAAACATTTTCGGTTATATGTATTTAATATAATGTAATTCTGTAGGTAATTGGAAATTATATCTATTTCTATTAATTCAATTTCTTTTTTTTCATTCAATTTCGCAACCCTAACCATCTTCTTATATATCAATTTCTTTATTATTTTTTTTTTTTAGTTTTCTTTAAATCTTTTAGGTGGACCAAGTTATTCTTCGGATTAATGTTTTAATGTAAATGTTTAATGTTGGTATTGGGGAAGACTCCATCCGTACTGAGCAATTCTTCATTTGAAAAGTTTCCTTTTCAGGCAGGTCAAACTCGTCATCGGATCTGAATTTGATATGGACGAAAAATTTAGTAAAGGTAATGACTAATCCTATATGATTGAATGATAACAAAGTTCCTTAGTCCATCTTAAAGGAAAACAAACTGCTAGGTAAAAATATTTAGAAGGCCTCACAGGGTTGGCCTGCCAGGGCATTGGTTTGGTTACTTGGCAGTAGAGGTCTAGAAGATTGTAGGAAGTCTTGAATCTTCATGAGTTTCCCTACTGAATGCTGATCCAATGAAGATTTCCACCTGCCTGAAGATGTATTCTCTTATATCATTTAAATGAAGAAGGGCTTAGATGAAAAGTAATTTTCCTAAACGCAACATAGATCCGAAAAATAACCTGATCCATCTAAGAGTTTTAAAGGAAATTTAAAAAAAAGTATATTTACTAAAATAAATACAGTTATAAATTATTAAATTACATAATACTAATTACATAGAACCAAAAAAATCCAAACCATGCTCTTATGATTAATATAGCAAACTATTTTTCTGAATTTGTTATAGGAGAGTAGATGGTAACTTTTACCGCACATTTTTTCTCTGTGGGTCAAAATTTATAAAAAATTAAAAAAAAAAAATCCGTAAAACTAATAAAAATTATATTTCTTATGATTACTATACTGTTTTTATTCATTTCATAAAAAACATCTTTTAAAATTTAATACATGTAATTCTTCAGATTTTACCACCCGTTTTTAAAACATAATTGATTCTAATGACAAAAATTAGTAATTTATTTTTTTTTTTTATACTATGTTTGCTTAAAAAACATGTTACTTACTTTTGCCAAAAAATCAAAAAAAAAAAATCCTACGAAATTAAAAAATAAAAGATCAAAAGATACTACAATAATATGTTATAAATATTTTAGAAAGTGAAGCCATTTATAACTTTAAAGTTCACACAGAGCCGTTTTAAAGAACAGAGAGTACCCTGGGATCAGAGGAGAGTGGGCTCTTCTTCTGCTTTCACATGCCTCCATCCAGGAAGGGCAGCAGATGGTTTGACACATGACAAACAAACACGACACTCGACAGGGCGGCTCAAAAGAAACTAGCAGAGGCTGGAGAAGAATAAGACCAAACAAACCATACATCAAGAGAGAAGTAAGTTAGAAGTATGGAATTTTAAGATTGCTACTGGAAATAAATGTCACATACTTTTATTGTACTCGGAGGAAATGCATCCCGGGGAAGGTGGAATGCAGAATGAATGATGCACAGGATACAGAGTAATAATGCAGCTATCGCCGTGAGCTCCGAGGACTGCGGGCTCTTCTCGTGTGCCGCGTGACAGCGACGTAGCACGAACCGTTGCGCGCTTCCCACGATCACTTCCGAACTCCAAGTGCCAATATGATACTTCCTTAGTAACTTATCGATTGTAAGGCACAATATATCGTGGTAGTCGCTTATCGACTGAGAGGGGCGGTTCCAA
>NW_027113495.1:97321-101719 GCF_000696795.3 Halyomorpha halys
AAGATCCCACAATAACAACAAAGCTTTTTCACATTTTAAAAATTATTAATATCTATCATCACATAAAATCTGACTGTAATTACAGTATGCATACTTTTACATAATAATTTACTAACTACTAAATTCTAAACTAACGTAAATTCTAATTGTAACTTTGTAAAATATAAATTGTAATTGTAACTTTCTCACTTTGTGAATATGTCAATTGTAATTTGCTAATTTTGTAAATCCTGTGAAAATGACCCCAGCTGTCGAAACACTTAGATAAATTCTCCACATTGTACATTTCAGTGGAACGCAAGGCTCCATTATCACCTCAGGGACATATCCACCTTCAGCACGTATTTATTAGCATCTTCTGCTACCATTACAGGCCTCTTTCCAAGTTTATATCCATACCCAGATAAGATAGTTTATTGGGGCTATCTGTAGCCGAGTGAGTTTAGGCTTCTTCTTCTACTATCTACAGTGGCGCCGGATCGAATCCGGCCTTGGGTGCAAACTTTTATTTTGTGGCGGTCCCATTTAAAACTGGAAAAAAGGAGACGCTTTATTATTTTATGGAATACACGTGTATGTGTTATTTGGTATTCAGATAATTATGTGAGATATATTGTCATAACTTATTAATTTTCTATAACTATTATACTTTTGCCACTGTAAAAATCATTTTGTTTTCTATATAAATACCACCTAGATTGTAATTTATTGTAATCTGTCTGTATAAGATACCACAGCATTCTTTGAAGCCAGTCTGAAATTGGCTTTTTGCCATACGATAAGTGGTTGGATGTATATAACATTTTAAGAAATGTGTATAAAACCACAATAAATAAAACTTTACTTTACTGTTTGAAGTTTTGATGTATTTTAATATAGGGTCCTTTTCAGAAGCAGACAAACAACACAAACTATATAAAAATGTTTCTCATAGACAAGGCTTGCAGAAATCAGGAAAAAATAATTAATTTTTGATAAGCCTTAGTTAAATTCTTCTTAGTATGTTAGCACGCCAAGGGCACTACTCACAAGAATATCCAAAAGGACACTGGGATAACCTGCCAGTCCTGTACAAGACGAAAATTTCTGCCAAGTGTCAAATCAAACCAAGTGTATGGACATCGATTATGAAGACTGCCTATAAATTATAACTGGGTTGTTATTTATTTGGTTGTTTCCCTTATCCCGGCGGTAAACAAATATTTCCTTTACGAATATAAAATAGAAATCCAGACGACTCCGTTGTGTTCAACAATGACGTGACATGATAAAACAGTTCCTATTATTGCCGATTATTTGGATCATTCTCACAGTAAATGGCAGAAATAATGTCCAGTCCGTGTGACGTCCCATTTATGATTCCGAAGTTTTGCAAATATCATAATAAATCTTTACGTTTGATATCATGGCCCTGTCCTTTTTTGTTTGGTTTAATTTACCTTACCAATTACCAATTAAGTGCAAACAACCGTACTTCAACTTTTCTCTTAATAGACATGGTATTAAAATTTTACTGCTCAAACTTTTTAAAAACGAATACGAAAAACTCGAGTACATATTTTTAAAATGTTAGGGACTCTGCCGTATGTTTAACGTAAATAGGTTATTCCCACTGAAATGGACATTTTTGAGTTCTAGTTTTCAAAAATTTAAAATTACTCTAATCAAGCTGAAATAAAGAAGATGTTTCTCTTGAGCACCTTAATCAATATCTACTATTTATTCAAATAATAATCTTATTTGTAAGGAAAATAAGCAAAACTAAAAGCTCAACCGGTACTGTACAAGTGAAAGATATAAATTTTAGCTTCAAACCAAGAGTGTATACACATCGATTATCAAATCTGACAACACTGGATTTTATTTTAGTGGGGGTTGTCAAAGAAAAGGTTTATAATAAACTAATCAATGAACTTAAATTTTTATGAAGAAGAATAAATAAAACTTGGGAACATATGCCCATTGCTTTGCGGTCGCTGCTGAAGTAGAAAAAACAATGCTAATCCTGTCTTTAATTTCTTTAAAAAAGTATTTAGAACACATATTAAATTATTTATTATAACCTAAATGATTCGTAACAATCAAAATATTTAGACGTGATCATGTAAATATTTTTTTAGTGTTAACGGATACGGGGAGCGATGATACTAACACCAAGGACCCAGGTTCACATATGGCTTGGCAGAAAATTATTGGCTTTATAAAATTATACTTTCTTACGATACTGAACCCTCACCTTCTCAGAAAATTCTTTTTTTTGTATGTATAAACATAACGCATTATAGTATCCCTTTTAAAGTGGAATTGGGTTTAATTAAGGAAATTTCTAGTTTTATTTTATAGATTCGATATTTATAAATTCGAATCGTAAGTTGCCTACAGTGAATCATAACAATATTAATAATTTATTTAAACAGTAAAATAAATGGAAGATAAAATTAGGACGATGGACTTTTTGCGGGGAGTATTTTGGAGCCCTGATGGAATAACTTGAACATGCCGAACCATTAGGAGCGAGAAATTGGAAGCCGTTCTAATTGAAACCACACTCCAGACCCCGGGCCATGACTCCTCGCTGGAAAAAAATCCAATAAATTTTACAGCTGGTAATAAAATATATCCTGTGAAAAAATATAGCCTTCGGGGTCGGCACCCGACACCGCTCACTCCGGGATATTTTTTCTCTCTCCCGGAGAATCTGTCCGAGCAGGCATCTGTTCTGGAAAGAGGGTGGTCCTCTAACCGTGCTCTGCCTAAATATATATAAATAAATAGAACCGACTTAATGACGTAGTACGAACTGTTTCGAGTTATCACAATTAAATGTCTTTTAGAAGGAAAAACACAACCAAGATAGTTAGTTGTTCTCAAAACCAACTAACCTAAAACACTAAATGTTAATCCATGGCATAATTGTAACCTTTAGATAATAGCACCATTGCTAGTCAGTGCCACGCTACCCAAATATAATGAGTTACTATAATATACAGCACACTGATCAATCATATAATATATAATGCATATAAAAAAAAAAACGAATTTTTATTTATTACACGGTACAGTGTTCTTTTTTTCTTAACTAAGTTGCGTTATATTACATTTATTTTATTCTATTCGTATGTCAATTTCTTTTCTTTTTTCTTTTATTTCTTATGTCCTAAACAGTATCTAACTTATCATCTCTATTATATTCTGGCATATATTATTTTTTTTCCCTGTTATTTTATTTGATCAGACATAAATATTCTATTCAGCATACAAAATTTACAAATATTAATTTTCTATCACAATCTTTATTTTTCTGTATATGCATATATTTATACCCTGTGTATATATTGCATTTGCTTGTAGAGTGGATAAAAAGTGGAGAGTAAGAGAAAAAAAGTTTTATATAAATTATAAATTATATAAAAATGAGAACATAAAAAAATGAATAATTAGATAATGAATTTTCAAATAAATGAAAATAAAAAAATACATTAAATTAAAATAAGCATTGATAGTAGTGAAGTTGAAAAACAAATAATAATAAATATCCTGAGAGCTAATTACAATCCAGGTGATGATGATGCATGTTGGCCAGAGAGTCCAGAAGTCTCTCACCGTGAACTATTGTCCATATTAATTTTAAATATTAATTGTTGGGTAAAGTGAAAAAATCTTTCTAGTTAGTAAATGTCATTCATTTAAAACCTACTAAATATTGAGGTTTACGTTAAGTAATGAACAGCCCCGTCAGGATAATAAGAATGTAAACAATACATAAATATAATACATTAATAATGACTGAATCTTAAAATTTTATATTATAAAGGCTGAACAAATAAACAGTGAAAAAATAATTGTGACCATATATATATATATAATGGTTAGAATTATACAATTGACCAGGTTGTAATAGGATGTAGTCCAGTTTTTGGATAGGTTATATCTTTGGTTTATGGTGATTTTGGAAATTTTCCAAGGTGGATATGCTCAGACTTTCGATAACTTAATTAAGTACCCAACTATTACCGAGACATATCTAAAATAGTTATAGTAACTATATCAAGTCATCTTTGGAGCACCTTATCCATTCATAGAGAAGGGGGTAGGACAAGAACTTCAGAGACTTCAGAGTACTTAGTGGGTGAAGGTATGGTACGAACACATAATTAAGTAAAAATAAAAAATATAAACTGCATTTCTGTATGCATTTTACGCTGAAAAATAACTTAAGAACTTCTTCAGTTTGACTAACTCAAATTATTAACTGTGTTCGTTTTTTTTTAATAACAAATAAATTGCTTTGGCCTTGAATTTTTGATTACATAAAAAAATGGTTGGTGGATCCGGACATATATTTGAGTATAATATACCTCCAAATATATTATAATTAGTGAATCGAACGTTTTTCGG
>NW_027113495.1:102483-119580 GCF_000696795.3 Halyomorpha halys
TAATAATAAATTTTTGATTCCTTTACCTTCATTCTTCTTTTACTGATCATTTTTATCGCTTTCCCTTTTTTGTTTTATGTATTTATGTAGACAAAGATGTATTATTTGTTAATCCGAGTGTTGAACAGTTAGACAATTGAAGTGTTTACTATGGTTAACGATATCAATGTTTTTTTTTTGTTTTTTTGTGGACGACTTTTAAATCTTTTTAGATGTTTCACAAAACGACTTTATTTAGGATTTTTAATATTGTAAGCAATCAAGTGTTTAAAATATTAAAAAGTGTGAACATTATAAAACACTTTAAATGTTTTATTACTGAACTCATTTATTTTATCGAATTTGTAGTGTTGCAAAATCAAAAAGTGTCCGAGGGTACCCGACGTTAACGTTTGCGGGAATATCTGAATGATGTTAATACGTTTTCTTGCCAAGAGCTCTTAAAGTATATAAAATTTAAATAAATTACAATAAAAATTTTTAAAAAACATGTTATTTTAATATTAAACATATTATACAACCAATTTTAATATTAAACAAATAAGTACACATTACTTATTTTGCTGAATAACATTCAAGAATGTTTGATGGGATTCACGAGCATTTTTTGACAGGATAATAACGTGTTATTCGTTCCGCAACTACGCTGCATTTGAACTCCATTTTTAAACGTTAGGACATCCGACACAGCTCTACAAGTTCTACTTACGTAGTGTGGTTGGTTAATTAATAATTTCAATGTCTAATGATACCCAACCTGCCCCTGTATTTTTCTATGAAAAATAATGTTTTTTAAAGCTAGGTATAAAGTATATCTGATTTCTGAGAGGTTTTAGAAGCACTATTGTTGCAGAATTATTTCAAATTTAAATACTTTAACAGCTAAAAGCAAAGTCAAATTTACATTTATATTTTTGAGATAACCTCCGGTCATCTCATATATCGAAGTCATTAGCAGTATCTATTATTTGTGGGTTTGTGAAATCAAAGGATTGGCCCAACAGAGTATAACTGTTAATGGTAACTGATTTCACAAATCCACTAAAAATAATAATACTGCTAATTAGACAAATAATGGTAACATAATAAGATAAAGAAATACAACAATTTAGCTAATTATTGTAAATATAGTAACTGGTTATTTCAATTTACATCCTGAATAAAAAGAAATGAAATATAAACTTCACCTGAAGATGGGGCGATGGCCCGGAAAAGATGTGATTTATAATTAGCGAGTTTTGATTATAAAGGACGTTTAACAAGGAAAAAAGTTGATTATACTCACCTAGATGATATAACAATCTGGGATTCATTGAACCTAAATTATAAGTTAAAATAAATAAAATTGTATCCATTTTAGTCTCAAAACATTTTTATTCCCTCACAAGTCAGACGTTTCGGCCAATGCGGCCATCTTCAAGGACAATCTATCACAAACCGCTTTTATTATACATATGATCTTCAATAATTCCAAACAAATAACAATATTATTTATAACTTATCATACCTTAATACAAAACTATGATTTTACATAAAGAAAATAATACATTCAAAAGAAAAATACAGCCCATTTACATATCAGAAAATATTAATTATACAGTGACTTTTAAAAGACACTAGAAATCTCAATCTATGTAGAGATTTTAAGTAAAATTAATTTATAAAAATATGGGATAAAATTAATGTTGATAATTATAATTAACCTCGATAGGAAATTTAACAATTAAATAAAGAGGAAATTTAACCAAAATATAGTTGTAATAAATAATTTAAATGCTTGACCCGAGACCATACAAATATTGTTGTGATAAATTTTACTGTTAACTGTGATAAATAATTTTAATTTTTAATTTAATGTGAACAATTGACTAATTAGGTAATTAGATATAATCTAAGAATTACTTATTATCAAAATTATATGATTCCCTAATGTTTTAATGTCTCGTTGGGTAAATTGTGAACTGATATAAATGAACTGGGCAGAATTGCCTGAATGAAGTAGTTTTTTAAATGACTTGGTTCTAAAATTATATTAAGGTATGATAATTTATAAATAATATTGTTATTTGTTTGGATTTGTTGAAGATAATATGTGTAATAAAAGCTGTTTGTGATAGATTGTCCTTGAGGATGGCCGAATTGGCCGAAACGTCGGACTTATAAAGGAATAAAAATGTTTTGAGACTAAAATGAATAAAATTTTATTTATTTAAACAATATTAACCAGTCTTAAGAAAGTTTTAAGATTATAAATATACTAAATTATAAGATTTGAACATTAATTTTTCGTCACATTAATATTATCTAACCAAAACTTTTATAAAATATAGGTTCATTCAGCCTTCGTTCGAAAAGACATTGTTACTTAGAATGTCGAACCAGTGATATATATATTATTAAATATATAAATAAGTTTAAGTTTAAGGCAACGTATAAAAAGATTACTTAAAGAATTATTTGTTTTACCTGTGTCTAATATTTCTTAAATATTGTATGTATTGTAAATATACCTAAATAAGTGCTTTAAAGACTGGTTTTAGATTTTTTCTCATTGATTCTTTTTTTTTTTAAATGATATCGTGTCCTGGGGAAATATTTTAGTAAACAACGAATCATTTTCCGCAATGTTTATCATACAAGACGATAATCTGATGAGTGAGTAACCTGTTGTCACCCTAAAAGCATGTCCGTAAATTTTATTTTTAAATACAATATACAATACTTTTGATCTCTCAGAAATATAGTATATTGTATATCTAACTATTTAAACAAAATACCCTTTTTTTATTTAGAATATTTTAAATAGGTACTCCATGAAATTTATTTATCCTAGTCCATCCCCTATGAATGGTCTCTCCCAATTAAACGACTCATAATGTGCGTTTAGCATAATTAAAGGAATGTTGCTGTAATAGTTGGTTAATTAATTTTTAAAGGAGTCCGATGCATAAAATATAGATCTGAAAATCAAACACACAGAAAGGCATCTCTGGCGATCATATACCCTTTCTAATTATCTTAATAAGTTAATTAAGTGGCGAATTAGGTATTTTTATTTTGTTTTTCGCCTATAACTCCTAAACGAGATATTCTAAAAAAAATAATTATGGTATTGGAAATTAAACAATACTAAATTATGCGTCGAATGGGCATCAACCTAACTAATTAGTTAGGTCAAATAGTTAGGCCGTAAACAACCTACTGACGAAAACCAAAATACCATTATTATTTTTTTTTTATTTTGCTGTAAACTGAGATAAGCTAACTCAGAAACGCATTTCTGACCAATAAATCCAAAATGGCGAATCCCAGTGAATCCAGTGGTAGGGGATTTACGACCATACCACTTGGCCACATTATAACTTTTTATAACTTATTACAATACACAATTTAATGTTGTTTAATTTGTTTAGTACTCCCCAAAAAACATGTGAGGGGACCACAATATGTTAGAAATCCTAAAAGTTAAAATAAATAGACTTATTTCCATGTTTAGCACCTACAAAAACTTATAAAGGGACCCCAATATGTTAGTAACACGAACACTTAAAATAAAGTGATGCGCAAGAACTCAATAATTTAATAGATTTTATCTTCATTTCCAATAATTATTTTCTAAAATGCCCCATTCAGGGGTTAAAAGCGGAAAAAAAGAAACAAGAGCTAATTTATTTTCAAATTAAATAATTAGAGAGTAAGAGTTTTTTACTGCCAGAAATATGTTACCGTGTGGTAGAAACATTTCTTACAAATTATTTGCAGATGTTAATGCATCGGGTCCCTTTACTATAAGATAGGGCATCTAAGCATGGCAAGGGCTTGAGAAATGAATGCTACAAAATTTAGGAATGAGGAATTGCAATGAGCTAAAGAGAAAAAATCACATAAATAAAAATTAATCTATATTTCATTATTACCCAATCAATTTTATAGTCTTGATCTTATTTTCATAATATTTTTTACCTGCAATATACTCTCATTAGTAATTATCCTAAAATAAAAAGTTTTAAGATGTAGAATCATTATTATTGTATTTATACGCTTATAATTGCTTGTGAATTTTTGTACCCTTATTAATATTTACAGTTCATTATTTAACGTGGGTAGTTTATATTATCGCTCATTTTAGTCAATCAGTTCTAGTTTACAATAAGATTATTACAACTTCAATGACGTAGCTGATTTGGAAGTGTTGCAGGGGCAGCGCTGTAATGAGCTATAGACAATCCCCAGGAGATTCAGAGGGACAGCCAGGATGTCCTGGAGGAGAGCAGGTCCTGCCAAAAGAGATTGATGAGCGGATGAGCCCGTCCTGATGGATCGAGTCATCAGGAGCTAGAGGTGTCCTAGCCCCGTTAATATCCCATCCTACGCGTAGTCTTGTCTTGTCCCTCATTGCCAGGTAGTTATGTTCTATTATAGCCTCTAAGGATTACGAAGAAATTCTAATTTAAGAGATAGTAAACATAGATGGTGCACAAAACATGTCCAAAAGATATATTAATCAATCGTCTGAGACAAGAAAAGGTTGACAAATGAAATATTTTAAACAACATATTTTTCCAGTAACGTGAAAATTAAATACCAAAACCTAAAGGATTCATGTAGTATACAAACAGGAATAAAGTTTGAACATAAAGACATTTATTGCAAAATCTTTTTATTTGTTTTAATTAATTACAATTGGTCAATTAATTAAATCAAATTAAGATGAAAATACATCCACATGGTTACCGGATTCTTATATGTAGTTGCTGAAAAGACGACGAATAGTAATAGCAAAATAATTTTATAAAAAACTAGCATAATATGAAAGTTTACCACAACTCAAAATTAAATGATTAGATTTTTCCTTCTGTTTATCCACTTAATTAGAACTTCCAGGCTATGATAGTCACAAATATCTGTTCCATGTCTAATATTTAAATTTCACTAGTAACTGTAAATTTTATGGTCATTGTGCTTGCTCATTCATTGGTCATTGTGCTCTATGTTATGATGCTTGCTGAAGTATTTTTGGAAAAATAAAAATTATATTATCCTGAAGGAAACTATTAAAACATTAGGACAGATTTTAGCGAAATGAAGAGCTATAGAACTACGTCCTCTCCTAACTAGCTATCGCCTTATTTATTTTTGTAATATTTTTTAGTTCGTTAACACTTTTAACCCATAATTAGACGGAGGATATCAAAGAAAAGGAGAAAAAAAGGTTTGTTTTTTTCAGTTCCCTCTGAAACAAAAAACTATATGAGATATATCTATGCTAAGAAACTAATAAAGCATAATTCAAGAACATATTACCTTATTGTACAAATGGGACTAGAAGGAGGAATGAATACTTCGCCTTTTGTTGAACTGATTTCTTAAAGTGTATTATTAGATCTTAGCTAATAAAAAGATGGAGGGCGTGTTTTTTTTTGTTTTTTTTTGTAGTAAAGATAAATTTCAGAAAACAGAGGATGAATTTTTAACCAATATGAAATATAATAGAAAACATTTCTGTGAATAAAATATATGTAACAGCGAAAATAAACGTTTTGTGTAGGTGAAACATTTTAAAATTTAAAACCACAACGAAGCAATATACAACAAATATTAAAATAAAAATATATCACTGCGATAGAGTTAGCTATAAATAAAGTATGCTTTTGCTAAAAGTAGTAAATGGAGCTGTATATGATAATAATAAAATATTTAAAGTATATTCAGATCAGTAAAAATATCTAACTTCTACCTTAAATTTACAGCCATAATTAAAGTGCGATTCTCGCAGAAACTTCCAGATACACCACTTGTTGATTATAGCTCGTATTTTTATTATCTATTAATTCATTATTCATCATTCATTTTAGATATAAAGCTGGGATCTCCTATTTGTATTTTATATATTATTTATTACTTTTTTTCCTGTCTATAAATATGGTATGAACAGTAATATGAAGAAGTGATATCACACCCTAGGACCCTATCCTAGCTATACAAGGGTAACACGACCGAGCGACGGCGATGGTCGCTCAGTCGGACTAAAAAAATCAAACAGGGAATATCAAGCAACCTACTTCAACTTTTTATATTCTAATATTTGCTATATAGGGGAATATGTTGATAAAATGAAATAAGGGTTGTAAAATGGAGGGAAAAAAAAAAAGGGGGAATAAATTGAAAAGCTTGTATTTAGTTTCTAGACTAATATTAATTGTAAAATAATAATGTGGCGAAAAAAAATGTTATCTTTCTATTATATTGTATCATATCAAAAAAATGTAATTTATAAATTTATATATGTCCGATGACGGATTGATCAGTATGCTGTGTAATGTAGCAACCCGATGTATTTGGGCAGCATGATTGAATAAATTTCTTTCTCTACAATACTATTCAGAGACAAGACTATATTTGATTTTAACAAATTATGCGACCGTCGCCGTCTCGCTACGCTTGTCCAGTTAGGACACGACCTTTGGTTTAACAATTTACATTATTTGTTAATTAAAAATAGTTAAACTCTAAAATAAAAGTTGTATAAAAGAAAAGAATATGAATTTGCAATTTATTATGTTTATTTCAAATATATGCGTCTATATATTTCGAAAGGTCAGTTTATTGCTATTCACCATTTTCACAAATAAGACTAATTGAGCCCGCCGTTAATATATATATACATATTTATACATTATCCTAAATATGGGGGGTTGGGTTGACAGTTGGCTTAAAGCGTTGCGATTTGAAGAGAACAGTAATGGACAAACAACTAATCCGTTATAAATAACCACATCCCCAAGCCATCTCGGTCCCCATCCTATCTTCATCCCATAATCCTACCCAAATTGCTGGGGTCTGTTTTAATTTCCTACCCGCTTTCCTCTCCTCCCGTTCTCCCAACTCCACCATAGATTATCTCCTCACTGCTATCTTCTAGCAATCCTATTCAGGCGACACTTATTTAAATTAGCAGTAAATTAAATAATAATAATAACAGTTTTGAGAATCATTAAATAATAAAAATAAATTGAGCATGCTAAACTATCAAAGAGAACAAAACTATACATCCTTTTCAGAAGGTAAATATCTTGATCTACGTTTAAGATTCAGTTCTGACAAATTCTTATAATAACATTTTGGGCTAGTATAAAATTCTGGCATTTGGGCATTTATCGCGATCTGTTTTCTTGGTATGTGGGACAACTTGATAAAAAAATGATAGCAATTCTCCAGCCCCGTTCCATCACAAGGCTTCTGCGGGTCCAAATATTTGTAGGAGCCGACATTAATACTGATCGCATATTTCCCCGAAAGTATTGGTTGGACAATAATTTTGAAGGCATTTATATTCCTCAAGGTTGATAACTTCACAGAAGTAGAAATACTATAACGAAATTATAATAATGAGAAGATAGTAGACCGTGGTTAATATGTATGAAAATGGTGGTGTGGTCAGAATATAACACCAATACAAAGTATTTAGTAAAATATATCAAGATCCTGATACGAACAATTGTAGACCATTGCGTTTACTTTTTCTCGCTAATCTTTTACAAAGTAAGAAAATAGCCTTATCAAAACTAGTTGCTACTTTTATCAAAGGATCAGACTTTGGAAAAGTGTATATTCAATTTCTTCAATTACTTGTTTATCGTGTACTAGGCAATTAATAACACATATCTAGGTTCGACTGTATATTGGGGGCATAGAATACCATTCCAATTTTCCATATGAATCGACAACACAATTTCTCGGGGATAAGAATAGGGTCTTAGTCCAGCATCAGGATATTTTTACTTTGCTATCTCGAAGTTTCCTTTATCTTTATGTGATATCGATTTTATATCCTTCTTTATCGATTTTTAGAAGCGAATGGTAATTTCAATGTTTCCAATTTATACATTCCTTTGCTATATTTTATGAAAAAGGTAGAAATATTGATACATATATATTTCCTATTACTTGCCATTAAAATTTTAAAAAAAATAAATGATTTCCAGGGGGCGCTAAGTAATATTTTTCCTGGAAAGGGGGCGGTAGAACAAAAGGTTTGGATACCTCTGCTCTCTATTATCATATATGAACAAGCAGAAAACTGTTGTTTTAGCCAGATAAGCTGTAAAAAAAAAAATGCTCCAACCTGACATCGACCTGTTCAGATTTTATAGATTTCGATTGTTTGGAACAATCGATTATGATAATCTGAGCTTAATTTATAATTTAAAAAATTATCAGTGAAAGAAGTGGCTTTGTCGGATGTCTCCCAGGATAGTTGAAGTTTTGAAAACTATTATACATGTAATAAAGTATTGCGAATCGATTTTTATCGAAATCTAGTGGGTAAGATTCAGAATAGAAATAAAGCTTGACGTTACTAATATTGTAATGTTCAAATAGACTAGAATACTTTACAAAATATTTAATCTGATCTCTAGAACACTCTAGTACAATATACCTAGGCTTCTCTATCTGATTATAAGTTCTGACTACACAAACGTGTCTACGTGTGTGGAGTGTACAGGGGGTTAAATGAACAATGCCCAGACCCTGAATTATACTGAAACGACTTTTTCTGATTGAAGTCGATGAAAAAGTGTTAATCGTGTGAATTGATTCATCGATTAATGATGCATTTTCCTACATAGCTTCGTCTATTCGATCTTCTCCCATTGAATGACAGGGAGTGAAAAATTTAGATGTATAACTTTTCATCCATACCCGCTCTTATGGGAATTAACTCTTTCTCAACCTTGACATTGAGTTTCTGGTAATTCTTTGCGAATCCTAGTAAGTGAGATAAAGGAATACATATATTAAAATAGCCGTAACAAGACACTACTCCGCCAAGCGAATCGGACGTAGGACAGCAACGACCTAGATGTTCCATAGGGGATCCACCCATAAATGAAACCATACCCATTAGAGTAGTTGTGGTTTCCAAGTTACAAACCCTATCTACTTCAACACCACATAGCTCATATCTAATGTAATAAAAAAATCGGAAAAAAATTGCGGTATTTGCTGATTTAGCTGAGGTGGATACACAGTGGTACCATTCCCTTCTAAATATCTTCATTCAAGATAGGAAGTATCCAGATGGTAAAGCAAAAATATACTGATGCTGGACCAAGATCCTTACCTCATCTCGAAATGTTTTTTTCGACTCATACGAGAAATGGGAATTCTATGCCCCCATAGAATAGGAACAGTCGATGTTATTTCTTCCATAGTACACGATAACCAGCTAATTCAAGAAACTGAATATTTTCTTTTATTAGTGGAGAAGATGTTGTACTTCCGGAGTTCTTTGACAGGATGTACCAAGATTCTTCTTTTATATACTTTCCCAAAGTCTAAATCTGTGATAAAAGCAGCACTAGTTTCGATATGGCTATTTTCTTACTTTAAAAAAGATTAGCGAGAAAAATTAAACGCAAGTGTCCACAAATATACACATCAGAATATTGATATATTTTACTAATGAAACTTATACAGCAGTCTTCGAGCTACTTGTTACCGAGATTATCAAAAAATTCGACATAATTATCATTTTTCATATAGCGTGTCCTTTAATGCTATCTAAATTTAAAATAGCTCTTTTTCGAAGCCACGACAAAAGAAAAAACACCACGGAAGTTAGGAGTTTAATGGTTTTTAGCCAAATTTATTAGATCTGAATTACTCGAACTCAAATGGGGTGGCGATTTCATCATTTCTTTTCCGCTAAAAAAAATTACACTTTTTTTACCATGACGGTGTTAGCCTTAGCAGAGTAAAACTGCAACTGAGGGGAAAAACAAAGACTTTAGAATACTTCACTCTTTGAATTTTTTGTTAAAATACACCAGCAATTCATTGACCAGACCTATCTTTAAGAAGATGGATTACTGGAACAATATTTCTCACTTGATCAATCCTGAACATTTCAGTCGACCATGGTCCAGAGTGGTTGGAAGTAATTAAGGGTATGTCAAGATTGTCAGAAGTGGTTTGGTTAAGATAAGGTCTAGGCTAGGGTCCAAAGTCCAAAGTGCTTTCAGTTATTGATCTCAGATTTAGGAAGTAGAACCAGTATTTTCTCCCTACTAACATTCAATTAAGTGGTATGTTATAAACTGTTAGTATAATTTAAATATATACTGGTTTAATAGCGTTTATAAATGAAGGATGAAAATAACACACAATTAGATATATTTTAAATGCTTAGCTTGAAAATATTCTTACGTTTGGTATTATAAATTAATTTTTTTTAAAATTTAATTTTGCAGTTTTCTAATATTTTTGACTCATCTTCTTAAATTAATTTTAGGTAATTAACATGAATAGATGATGTTATTTGATGACATTTTAGTATAACTTTGAATTTTTGTTTGAAAGAATGTTTTAACTACTCCTTTCTAGATAAAAATCTGTTTAATTTTCTAAACCTCGAAATAGTTTTCAAAATGTAAGAAATTAGGTTTTCCAGTTCAAAAGAGAAATGAAAAATCTAATGAATCAAATTGTTCTAAAATTTATGTTTGTACTATAACACCTTCATCCACTCATGACTTTAATTGTTCTTTAAATGTTTTATTTGATCCAATTTATTTCTAAACTAACTAACAAATTGAAGGTTTTTTTTCTTAAAAAAAGGAAGTAAAAACTGTACTCTGAGGAGTTTGGACTCACACATACTATTTAATAAAAGAAAAAATTCTCAAGCTTTGCACTAGAAATGTACATCTTCAATAATTAGTTGAAACTGGCTGTCATATTAGGTATTACAATTATTATATTATTCTTTCTTTGTAAAGAAATTTAAACTATTTTACTTAAACTTTAAAATAAATAAAATATTTTATCGGCAGTTTTTCCTCGATTGATTTTTCTAGATGTTGATGAGAAATCTATTTTGTTACAAAAGACAAATTGTTTCAAAACTGAAACTTCTTACACATTGCTTAAAGGTTATATTTTTGACTGAAATATTCTTCTAATAGGTATGAGTAATTGAATTTTACCAAAAACTTTAGAATTTTAAATTTTTGTACTTTTTCATGGTTTTCTAAAAATATGAATTAATCAAATGCTTTGGCTTTTAAAAGGGTAACCCTAATTACTCTGCAGGCAGTACAGAAACATTTTAGACTAAGTGACTGTTGTTTGGAAAGATATTATTTTGACTCTAGAGAAATTCATTTGAAACTATTTGTATAATTTGTAACTCCGCTCAGTGAAGCTAAGTATTAAAATAAACCGCTTTGCTTTAGTAGTGAATTAGACCATTCTTGCAACTCAATTATTTGTAATCCGTATTTCTTTAATATATATTGTGTGTAGTGATGTAATGTTTTAATGATAACGCTTTCATTTCTTAATCTTAATCGAACCACATATGGACGAACGACTGAGTTGGAATCTTCACACAAGACTGAAAAGGTGGAAAACTGCACGTCAATTACAACTGTTACAGAAAAAAAATCTTAATCCAATTAATATGTAATCTAAATTTAAATTTAACAGTTAGGAAAAATTGCAACAATGCTAATATAGGTCATTTCCACAGCACCAGATAATATTGAATTTGTATTCAAAACATTAGGTATTCTAACTATCACGATTAAATATTCTTGCCCCTTCAAGCATCACATTATATTCATAAAATCTATTTTTATCCTGCGACGTCAAGGAGGATTTAAAATTAAATAGGTTTTCATAAATGAAATTATCTACCGCCATCGTTCGTTCATTAATTGTAAAATAATGGACGTAGAATCGTTTAAAAGATTTTATTTAAATTGAAACTATTCCTAGTTCCTCCTATGATGAAATTTTGGTAAAATTTGCACAGGGCCATTTCAATACTGATCCTTAAGATTCGAAATATAACTGTGCCAAGAAAATAGGTTTAAGTGATCGATAGAATCTGATGAAATCAAAATGATACCAACTTGGAACAGTCCACTCAATTCCACATTTCATAAAAATTGAATTATCGGTGCGTTGAAATATGCTTACACACATTTCATTCCGTCAGACAGAAGAGGAAAGAAATTTTTCCCTTGATGTGTGAAATCTATTGAAAATTTTTGTGCCTAAGAACTTTTTTTTTTATTTCCTGCATAAATAAGAAGAGATCTTTGGTAGTGAGAAAGCCGGAATGGTATTAAGTAAAATCAAATATAATTATAATAAATTGTTTCTAAGTCTAAAAATGATAATGGGTCTAGGAAAACATTCTGGACACCACATCGTTACTTCTTGTGAAAGCGACCCACTCCAAAGTTCGCTGTTTCGTTTAGATTGTAGAACATCTGACCAAAAAAAAAATGTGTTTAACGTATTCTATAGATTTGTGACAACCCTTCAAGCTTTGGGACAGACTGACAAGTAATCTCAGTCTTGTGTTACCATCTTTGGAACACTTCCAATTCAAAATAAAATCAAAACTTTTTTTGGTTGAATGTGAGAGTACTAAAGCTAAGAAGTGAATTTTAATACTTAATTTCTCTGAGCGGAGAACACATTAGACTGATAATAATATAATTTAAAAAAATAGTCACTTAGTCTAAACTATATCTAAGCCGCCTGCAGAAAGATTTCTGTAAACATTTTTATTTAAGGTTTTTAAAAAGTAAACCGTTAAATTCGATTTTGATGAAATTTGGAATTGTGCGGGCTTTTAGCTAAGTTGATAGATTTTGCCTGATTCCAACCATTACTTAAACATATTTCCCTTGGCACAGATATATTTCAGAACTTAAGTATTAGTATTGACATAGTTTAGTGTAGATTTTAGAAAATTTCATCATATTAGGAACTAGGTATTATATCAATTTAAATATAATATTTTAAGGATTCCCAAACGAAATTTTATTTATTTAATTTTAAATCCTCCTTGATGCCGCATGGTAAAATTAGATTTTATGAATAAAATGTGATGCTTGAAGGGGCAAGAATATTTAATCTTGATAGTTGGAATACCTAATTTTTTGAATACAAATTCAATATTATCTAGTTCCGTGGAAATGATCTAAAATTAAAATTAGGAAAAAAAGAGTTATAATTAAAATATTACGTCACTAAATATATTTTATAGTAAACAAGCATGGATCGCAAATAATTTCGGTGCAAGTATAGTCTTGAAATTCAGTCTCCACTTTTCTAATTTTCTAAGCATTACAAGCAGAAAGCTAAATTAAAGGCACTTTGACACGTCCTGTGAGAACAGAAGGATAACTAACTGATCCTGAAGAACAGGACCCTCTCATGTTGTTGAGCTGACACAGCACTTGCTCTTCCTGAGAACTACATCATTTGTCATAGTTGGGTGGTGCCGCGTCACTATGTTCTGTGTCCGGTGTCTTGTGTCTGGTTTCCTTAGTAGTGTGCGTATTAGGGGTCGTTATTTACCAAAGAAAACTGAAAAAAAACTCCCAACATTTAGCGATACAAATATCAATTGCATATAACCAAAACTCTTTCCATACCATGTTTTTTATGATAAATATAACGTAATAAATAGATACAAAAGAAATATTTTTCAAAAACTTCTAACATTTGGTGCATGTAATTCTCGACGGCTTTGACTAGCCTTTTCTCGAATACTATTGGGTGCGGATAAAAACAGGAACAAAAGGGTAAAATTTTTGATCAACTATAAGATTTCAAACGATCAATGAGAACTATTTCTAATCCAAAACTGATTTTTCAAATAAAAAAGAAAATAGATTTGAAAAAAAAGTAAAATTCTAAACGTCAAAAAAAATTCAACATTAGTAAAATAAATAAATCTATGTTAAAATTTACAATGTTTCACATTTAGAAATGCCCATTATTAACTGACATTCACCCGGTATTATTTAGATAACATAGTTAGAAAATGCGCTTCAATGAATGAGTTTTGGTAATTTCCAGTATATTAAGAAATCATTAAAGTAAATCAAAATATTTTCATCACATGGAGGCCCCCCACCTCCAGATATTTTAGTAGAATTCTCACAGAATGGACTCACCAAACCTTAGCTAAGTATCTCATTGTATACCTTCAAGTACCAACGATAGAAAAAGGTATCTCGTCTGATTTATGTAACACATGCGTAATGCAATTTATTAATTCATGTTTTGTTTTCTGTTTTAGAGGGATCGAAAAAAAAATGCAAAATATGCAAAAGTATATATTAACTTACAAGTATGCATACATAAAAATGTCTGATTTTTTTCATGCTCTACGTAGGAGTATTTAAAAACATATAAAAATAGCAAATAACTGAATATAAGAAATTAAAAAAAAAAAAGCACACAAGAATATTTAGGTGAGATCAGAGTACCTTAGATATTTTTTTTTTATCCGAATGAATTAACAATCATTTTTATAAGTTCAAAATAATTGGATTTTTTTTTCAAATGAACTATAAATTACCCAAAGTACAGTTAATGTAATTGTAAATTGGGTCACCGTCTATTGTACCTTAAGCCATGCCTTGTACCTTGGGCATTGACTTAACCATGTAAAATGTTTATATATTGCATATTTATATTATTACAAATTATACAAAATAAATGAAAAACTGTGTGGAATAATAAGTCAGAATAATTAAAAAACTACTCTAAGCCTGCTAATTTTTTTTTTTAATACTTTATTTATTGTTATTCAAAACTGTATAAAAATATATACAAGCAAAGTTGCTATTAGTGATAAAATGACATGATACAAACATGTGGAGAATCTACTCTTTGATAGAACTCCATCTGTTAAAATTAATTTAGTTTATTCTTACAGCCATTGATTGAGAATTAATCTATCTCACACCTTAAAAAAATAAACAGGAATGTTATTTGAATTATAGAGGACACAAAGATAGATTGTTTCCTTGTATCTCGGCCGACCCAAGTTACAATATACACAATAGTGACCCAGGGTACGATGATTTCATAATATCGTTTTGGGTTAGATTTATAGTAAAGTTTTCTTGCTTAGAGCTTGCATTGATTTAAAGCTAAATAGATTATAAATCATGATTTTTAACCACTAATGATTTTATGTGAATATACATACCATTTTGATGAAAAACATTTTTTTTTTTATTCCCCCTTCCTCGCCATTTTTGGAATACGGGGTTCGGCAGCAGTGGGGTAGTGCGCTAGAGTTACGCATGCCACTGCCATCAATAATTAGCTTTATTTCATTTATCTATTGGAATTCAGGATTGCCTTTTTTGTGTTATAATCGCCTCTGGTGAGATTGTGACATGTTATTGACATGTACATCGACCAACCTACTGGCTATAATTATTTGAAATGTCAGATAAGTAAGGCTACCGTATAGGGAGGGAGTGGAGGGCTTCACGCCGTTTTTCAATTTTAGGCGCTTTTTAAATATTGCTGGATTTATTGCACATACACCAAAGGGGTGCAATCCAACACTACATGCTCTCTAGTCTGCAGATAAAGAATTATAAAATCCAGTGTGGAAAAACACACTACTTAATTACGCTACATAACTAAAGTAATCAAAGTTACCCAATTCAGGTTGACTTGATTCCCCTAGATGACCAAAAAAAAACAAAGTTTCCCTAATAAAATTAGTTCTTATAAGGTGGCCGAAGGTGTGTGCATAAGGTGTACATATTTCCCCAATATTTTAAGCAAGTAATATAAGTTAAAGATAAATTCAGTTTGGTAAATAATATTCCAATGCAAGTGTGGAGGAAAAATTAAGAACATTTTTTTTTTTTACAACACATATAATGGCGTCTACTTTTCATTTATAAATAACTTTATACACTGCAATACAAGAAAATATCACATGAAATTAAATTAAAATAATTATAGCCTCTATTTTATTAATTATAGATAGACGCGTGCTCTTGCGCTATATTCATTACTTAGATGGGTTAAGTTCATCCACTTCAACGGATTCCTCAATGACTTCATGATATATATAGGTAAGAGTTTAGAAGACGGATGAAGTTAACAATACTAACTAAAAATAATAATTCCATTAAGTGAATTCTACACCAGTCCTCGGCAGGCTGGCGAGTGTGCCCTGAAAGAGGAGAACTGACAGTTGTATAATAGCTAGAGCCCAAACAGTTTTTGCTTAGAGCAGTCCTTCGCCGCCCTTCAATTGGCCCCTGAAGAGCATTGTTCGTCCTGGCAGCTCCACAAAGGTCCCAGGTGTCCTCAGGATCGGGTTCTCAGCTCCTTCTTAGTGGATATCCTCGGGCCATCAGCCGCCCATCAGATGAACCTACGAACCTTCGCAACAATTATACGGGAGAAGCTCTCAAGAACGCCGATTACAAAGGTACGGTCGTTATTTTTATAAACTACTGCAGCTATTAGTGCGGCTGAAGGTTTATCCCCAGGGTTCATTTTCTTTGTTAACAGTGGGATAAGAAAATACAAAATAAAGATATATATTGAGCTGATTTGCCAACTTACTGAGAATGTTATGGCAGAGAAGTATTTTCAGTAGAATTTATTAAGTCTCTGATTGAGCATTCCTAAATTTATCATCAATTCGTTGAAAACCTAACGCTTTAAATACCAAGTTCTGTTTGTCTTGGGTTATCGTTAATTGAAAGATTTAACATGAAAGGAAAAATGAAATAATGTAAATGTATTAAATTATTTCTCAAAAGGAAAAATATATAAATAATCATTAGTAGTATAAATAAGGTATATTGGATTAATAGTGTTAGCAATATGAAACAATAAAGTTTTTATAAAAAAAAAAAAAAAAAAAGACAAAGCAATAAAGAAAATATAAGGAATTAGATAACATAAACTATACAAAACAAAGAAGAGTTCTTCTTTAACACGAAATAAAATATTCATAGGGAATAATATATTAATAATGTCAGCTGGGTGAAAATGAATAGTAATGTCTATCTGACCTTAAGTTGAAGAGGAAGACCGTGTAGATAATAGCCCTAGGAAGATGACGACAAGTATTAGTTGTAGATTACTGTCTCCTCATAAGCTGAAGATGATGGCAAGACATGTGACATGTACATCGCAGTCACAGCGACACAGTGCTATACATAAAACAAGCGTTGCTGTCGTTACGAGGCCTCACAGTCCTCTCACTCGATTTTTAACATATGATGCTGCAGATAGTGTTTT
>NW_027113495.1:120765-122952 GCF_000696795.3 Halyomorpha halys
ATAGTCCTACAAATTAGTAGTTTGTTTTCTAGTGAGAGATGAGAGGTCCGGCTGAGCAGTCGGTATAGTTGGCTGAATCGTCTGTTGAGTTCTTGTCTTTAGAGTCTTAAGTGAAATAAACGCTATTTATTTAAGTGATAATTGAGTGTCTTCGTCGTCACTGCTTTTGAGCCATCTAAAATGTGGGTGTTTATCTTATTGCAGACGATTTGTACCATTATTTTTTATAATTGGACGTGATGGTGAAGAAAATCTTTACGATTACTTTCAATGCAATTTAAAATTGAAATTGTTAATTGTTAATTGTAGCTCTTTCATGAGGTGCTGAAGAATCCAGAATTCGTAATAGAACTATGGTTTCCTAGTTTCGGCTCAGGATTTAGATTAAGAAACGCAAGAGGTGTCCATTCGTCTATTTCTCCAATAACAACATCAAAGGGTTAACGGAACGCAGACAAAGAAGTATACAAAAGTAAAAACAAAACAGATGAAATTCTAGGAAAATATAGTCGTTTATTTTCCAATATCAGCAAGATGCTCAAGGCTACACCTCTCCCGGGTAAATTACTATGGACGCAAGAAAAAGTAATCAGACTGGCACAACAGAAAACCCAGTGCGCATGTGCACGTTTTCACTGTAACTAGAGCTCGTATTAAAACAGACCTTTTATTTAAGTGTTTTTTCTCCATTACATTCTATTGCTTTCAATGTTAAATATCTTATTTCTAAAATCGTTGGATTTCCAACGGTATATAATACGTTAAAATTGTATTATTACATCAATATTTAAATAAAAGTAATAATATTGCTTTAAAAAATGTATGATGAGAACCGATATGAATTTGTGGACACATCTATATGTATGTAGATAACACCTTTTTTTCTGATTTCTTAACTAAAGGCCTTCAGGTTTTACATCATGAAAATGCAGATAAAGAGCCTTTTGAGTGTAAATAACTGCATATGATACGGCAAACGAAAGGAATCTTAAGGAAAAAGACTCTAAATAACCATGAGTTCAGAAATCCTAGGTAAAGGACAATTTTAACGAGAAAAACCTTTTTTATTTTTGATGTTGAGGTAATTGAAGCAGAGTATACACACGTAGAAATGTGAAGTACAGAAACATAAGAAGGTTAGAGAACTTCAAAGGAGCAACAGCAATGAAAAGTAGCTTTGATATTTATGAGGCGGGAGATCTTAGGGCAGCTTCTGGGGTGTCTTCAGTTCAAAACTGCGACTGTCTCAGGAAATTCTGTCAGCGGAAGGAAGAAGGGAGGTTCGGTGATGCAGCGAAGAGAAGGGAGTGAATTATGGAGGAAGGCGTTAGGCGTCAAAGAGTCTCCGAACGGAAAATATTTTAAAGTTTCGTCTTGGCATAATTAGCAACACAAAGGCACCGCTATGTTATGTCGCACCATGGAGATACTGTTTCTAGAACATAGAGAATGGAAATCAAATATTAATTAGTATGGGGGAAATCTAGTCTATTTGAAGACCGGGGCAATTTTTTTTTTTGGCCCATGCCAAAATATAAAAAATTATTTAACTTATAACAAAAATAACGCGCTCCTCTGTTTAAATTTCTTAATTAAGTAAACCTTCTTAGTTTAAAGTTTTGAATTTAAAATTTTACTCAGTTATCGTTAAACACTAAAGTCTGAGGGTAAACATTTGTTTCCCATCAAATGATCTTGCCTGTCAGCACCTCTATGGGCAACAAAGTTATTTTGCCTTGTAGTTTTTCCTTCTGCATCGTAATTACAAAAAAATAATCTTGTAACCAGATTTACTGTAGAAAGAAATGGTGACCCTAAGGAAAGGTAATGTTTTAATTAAAAACATTAGTACATCAACCTTCGACGAATTTTTGGACGATCTGCTCATCTTCAAGGGCCTATTTTTAAAAAATATATAGTTTCAAAATTTTTTCTTCTATTAAAGTTTTGAATAACAGCCGAATTTACTTTATTAATTAGTCTTTATATTTTTATTACAATTGATTACGGTTTATTAGTTTTATTACAATGGCCAGGAAAAAATACAGAATAAGATATTAACGTCCGAAACGTCGGCAAATGTTGATTTAGTAATCTAAAAGTGATTAAATAAAGAAACTGAAGTAAGAAGCAGTAACAATTAAGAAATAAAGAAGAAGTAAGAAATCCAATTTTAGATAGAAAAAT
>NW_027113495.1:123433-125864 GCF_000696795.3 Halyomorpha halys
TGGTGATCATTGCACACAATCGAGGCCCCAACACCTAAGTAATTTCTGGAGCCGTCAGTATAAACGAAATCGGCGTCACCTAATTTATCTTGCAGCATCAACCTCATTAACATTGCGTTTCAGGAGGGAATCGTTAATGAGTATGCGGTCCAATAAATTATTTTCCGTCAAATTGTGAGGAACCCATATATCACTTCGAGAACATATCACGCAGACCTCAAATGATTTGAGACACATGCATGAGATATGGTAAGCGTTTCTGCGATATCCCGTATCGTAGAGTGAGGGTTGCCTGCGACAAATGCTTGAATTTGGTCATCATCAACTTGGAACAAGGACGACGCGAAGATTTTGTCTTATAAGTCAAAATTCCCTGTTCTGAAACGAGCAAACTACTTACGGACGGTGCTTTCTCCTAAGGCATCATCGCCATACACACTGCAATTTTTTTAACCGTCTCTGCAGCGAATTTTCCTTTTCGGAAATATAAGATCATTAAATGACGAAAATGATTTTATTTCTCTTCTATTTTGAGCAAGCAAAATAACACTTAAACATAAGGAATCTCGGTCGAAACTGACGCATAAAAGCAACTTAAATAATTTTTTTTTTTTAGAATATGTAAACATTATTGACCAAGGCAACATTATTTTATAAACACAGAGAGGAATAAATTGAAATATTGAAAAACGCTACGAACTTATTTTACAACCCATATTTACATATTTGTACGGAAATGGATTACAACAAAAAAAAAAAGATGAATTCAGAACGCCAAGATGTAAGGCAAATAAATATCGCTAAGAGTCTCTCAAATTCTATCTCCTGCGATGCTGACGATCACTTATCGACTAACAGTTAAGTCTTGCCGATTAAGCTTAACTTAATAACCTAAACTTACTAAAGCCCAGGTTTCACGGTCAATATAATCAAGACAATTTTGAAGTTTGCCTATATACTCACCATTCTATAGCTGCTATTCATTTTTAATAATTCTTTTTTTTTTGTATCCTTATTATATTAGATTATCAAGTTGCATATTGAATATATTATTGTGTAATGTCATATTTAGGATTATTATTTTTTATGTTTTATATTGTATTCTTGTTTTTGTATAGAGTTAACTCCATACTTATTACGAATTCACTAGCTCATCATTATAAATTTATTAATTATAAATTTGAATCATTATTATTCACTTAATTTTTATTTAGATATATTTTGTTAATTGAATTATTTTTATCGTTAAACATCAATTCATATTTGATTTGTGTACCTTATAAATCACAGTAGCCTTTTAGAGCGCCAGTAAACAGTAACTAAATCAAATTTTATTTACGTTTATCATTTCTGAATGTTATTTTGTCACCAACCGACAGATGTTCTCAAAAGGTCGGACCATGGAGTTACATTTCGAAACAAATAAATAAACTATAAACAAAATATGAGGGATCTTCTGTAACAATAGCATCGACATATATAGTACGTTCTTTAATATCACTCCAATAATAATGACGGTGTAAGGGTGGCTCATAAGAGCTCACTCGTTAGTAAACTATGCTCTCATTAAGTGTGCTGCTCAAGAACCGATACTGAGCGAAGATTACAAATTCATACCGATTCTGATAAATATTTAAAAACTTATAAAGTGTAAAATAACAGTAAAAGTAGAGTAATATTTAAAGTAATGTTGTAATTCGTAATACAAGTTCTAAACGTTGGGCACCGCGTTTCATATGAAATCCTAAGTTCTGTGTTCGATAATTAAAAAAACTCAAAAATGAACTGAGAATATTTCTTCTTGATAGATTTAGTAGCTTATCAATGATCTTGACAGATAGCGATCAGCATAAAGCAATAGACTTTGAAGAAGTAATTGTTGGTTTTGCTGATCAAGGATCAGCAAAAACAACAATTTTGTTACTGGCTTTTCCGTAAAAAACATCTGCAATTTGCATTTATAACATTCATTGAAACCTCTGTTAACATCTTTCGTAACATATTCGTTAGCATACTAAAAAAAGAATATAATTTTCAACAATATTATGTGCGAACAGTGAAAACAAGACACTTATATACAGTGTACAGTCTCCGTAATACCAACTAATGTTGCAGCAATGTGTCCAGATCACTAAAACGTAAGGATTAAAGAAAGTATAAGGGAAAATGGTGTAAAAAAAATTAAGCATTGCGAATGTTGAAAGCTATTCTTATTTGTTTAATTTTTTATATACTTTTTTTGAAAATTTGACAGTTTGAAGTTTTACAAAATCAATATTTCTTAAAGAAGTCTTTTTTTTTTTTTTAAACAGGTGCTATGAATCTTATAACATCGCTAGTCCACTATCCGCTATCCACATTTTGGGCGGATACACTTTTCTTTTCTTTTCCATCCCTTGTAATGATGATTTGACTAAGTGATGATTTAATT
>NW_027113495.1:126399-127942 GCF_000696795.3 Halyomorpha halys
TTTATGAACACATTAACAGGAATTAGACTACCCGATATCAAAACTGTACAAATTTCCCCTTTCGATTTTTACGTGATCACAAATACTTCCTTATAGATCGAAAAGGAAAAAATGTCTTTCACATATGTAAAATTTTGTTTGAAAACTTCTTTTTTTTTCAATACCAGTTCGGATTACTAGAGTGTTCGGATTACCGAGATTTCACTGTACTTCAATGTCGATTACTTCACCTATATAAAAGTAATATCAATTACAAAATAAAATAATTAAATAAAACATCTTGAAATAAAACTCGACAACCCAATATTGGTACATTCGCCTTCTCACCCTGCGGAATTTAATCCCTAAACTTGAAAAGCGGAATCCAATAAGAGTGATGAGCGTGATGTTGAAGACAGCTTACAGCCAACAGAAAGTCGATTATAAAGTTGGCTAACATTAATTCCTCGGAGGACAATAACAAATGGAACGAAGACTTGGATATAAAGAGGGCCTTGGCATCCGCTTTGCGATTGCTCCTGGAGCACGGCCAGCGATCTAATTGTGTAAATCGTATTGCGCTTTGACGTATCGTCCCGACCCGGGTACAGCACTGCTTTGCGCTCGGTTGTAACAGCCTTCCCAGGCAGTAAACTTACTTCTTTATGATATAGAACAGAACCAACTGGGAGTTGATCCCATTTAGTTGCCAACATAAACTGTAATCATGGCTTTAGCTTGTACTACATATTGCCACATGGTACATACCAAGTATAAAATAAATAGAGCACTACCTCATATCATATAAATATACTCTTAATTATAAATTATGCCAGATACTTCATTAGATACATAGAAATTTAACTCACAAATCTAAAATTTCAGCTTAGAGGCTAAAAAACAAACAAAAATTCTCTTATTTGAAAATATTGTTTTCCTACCACTCCCTATAGGTATTTCTAATCTTCTGAGAAAACCCTACCCCGTGACTGTCAATAGAATCAATATCTACTGTGTCTATACACTTGACATACCTTACAGCTTTGTATAATAATTGTTTGTCATATCTTCCACAACATTGGCCGATTAAGATGTTTGCAGTGGTGGGGGTTGCGAAGCAGGGAATCAGATGAGCAGGTTGATCCTCTTTGACTAAATTAAGATTTCTATTATTTTTTTTAAGTTAATTTAGTTCTTTGTATACAATTTAATTATCTTTCAAATAAGCCTTGGTAATGTTCCTGGAGTTAAACGTGAGAGGCCTCTGGTTCGAAGCAAGCGGAACAATACATAGGAAAACCAGGACCTCCACAGAGGAACTCGGGGTCGATATCCAGTACATAGTAAAGATGACGGAAAATATAATTCTTGACTCCCTGGGAATCATCCACAATCACTTAGATGGAAACAGATGAGGATAGAGATCATCCAGAGGAAGGCTGGCATACATATATTGAATATGTTATTTTATTATTGTTTTTTTTTGTATATATTTTTAATATTTAATATTTATTACTTGTTTATATATATTGTAATGTCATATTTAGGATTATTATTTTTTATG
>NW_027113495.1:128094-131655 GCF_000696795.3 Halyomorpha halys
ATAAATCATATGTTACTATTATATATAATATGTTTGTTCGACTATGCTTATATTTTATAAGATTAAAAAAATAATTGTCTGACTAGATTTAAGTATGGTGTATATTTATCATCGCTATACAGTCAGGGAGAACACATTTTTAAAATAACGTTTTTCTTTCATTTTGAGTTTAGCGGGTTCAAAGGAATATACACAAATAAGTTTCAAATAACATGGCCATGTTTTTCAAGTCAAAGTCGGATCTAAGTTTAATAAAGTCTAATTCGTTCAGTCATGTCAAATAATGGTCGTATTTAGAATGTTTTGATAGTTTTGATTAAGTTCAAATAAATATTACAAATGTAATTTATAAATAAAATTGAATTAAATTATTTATCCTACAACACAGCCCTCCTCCTATATCCTACAAATCCTGCTTTTCAAATAATCTGTCCTATCCTGTACAAGCAAGATTCGTTCCTCTGACTTATACCCTTCACCTCGGAACTACTATTATTATTAGTTTGGCGCTACAACACGTTGACGCGTCCAGGCCTCCTCAACCAGCAACCTCCAGATGTTTTTGCCCTGCACTGCTACTATCCAGTTGTGGACTCCCAAACCCCTCGCATCAGCAGCAACAGTCAATCCATCTAAGTTGGTGGCGGACAACTCTCCTCCGGCCATGGACTATCTGCGTCAGTGATCTTATAGGAGTTTCCTGTTCCTCCATCCTGGCCAAATGTCCAGCCCATCTCAGACGATATCGTTTGATTAGACTATCAACGTCAGGTTCGCTAAAGACCTTTGCCTCTTCATTTCTTCTTCGTCTCAACTCTCCAACAACTAACACCGGTCCAAATATCTTTCGGAGGATCTTTCACTCAAATGTGGCCAACTTCTGATACGTTTCTTTTGCCATTGTCCATGTCTCCGTTCCATATACAAGAACTGGGTGAATCAGTGTGTTTGTACAGAGAAATTTTTGCAATTCTGGTCATTGACCTGTTTGATAGATGTTGCCTGTGACATTTGTTCGCAGCTAATATTCTTCTTTTGATATTCGCTTCGATAGCATTATCGCAAGAGACCTGTGAACCTAGGTACATGAATTTAAAAACCCACTCGTAGAGAAAATTTCCAAATCTCACCTCTTCCCCAGGACATCTGGGATATTGTTCAGCGATCATTTATTTGGTTTTATCGTGGTTGACCACTAGACCATGTACTCTTGCTGCTTTCGCGAGAGAGAGGAATTCCTCTTCGACTGATCTTTTTGAGCGTCCAATTATATTGATATCGTCCACGTATTCTAGGAGTTGCACGGTTCTATTTTATTATATATGGAACCGCTGTGTTTGTCAAATCTTTTCTTATCCCAGCTCGTTTCCGCTGGAACTTTATTCCCTTCACGCTCCAACTGTTTATTTATTAAAAACTCTTCTATTCAACCACCTTTACCCTCTGCAAATTGAATAAATATTGAACATAAATATACATAATTTTTAAATAAATAAATTGTGGGAGGCGTTGGCTCTATGCTACCAACTACATGAACCCAGGTTCGAATCCGGCTGTGGCAGATACTTATTTTCAATTATAGTGTAGCCGTGAGCTAACCCTGTGGGTTCGGGAGACCTCCTCGGTCCATCTAGCCTCATGAAGTGGTTAATCTTGATTGATTAAAAATCCAGCGATTGAGAATGATACCAACCAAATAACCTCCTTACAAAACCGTTGGTCTTGTAACAGTACTTCTTTACAAAGAATTGCACCATTGTACAATATTAATATTTAATAGCAATGCAGATTGAATTTAATTTTGATATAGTAATTACTTTCATTTTTTTTTACCAAAAATTACTCTCTATGTGATCATACCAGAAGTTGTTAGCAAGTGTTATTTTTGGCCAATTTATTCCTTAACCTCAAAATTGTTCTGAAGGGACTTAGTTCCAGAATAATAAAATATTTTTCACTTCATTTAGAATGTATACTTTTTAAATTATGCTTGAATAAATTTTCTTTACTTCCTAATTTTCCACGGGTATTCATGTTAAATTTGAAAAGCAATAGGGTTTTAAGTAAAAGGTTTTGAGCTGAAATTTAAGCAGATTACAGTATTTCCCTTATTTATTGGCGTTTAGAAAGTAATAATTTAAGACTTTTCAAACAGTCTGGAATAACATAAAACGCTCATAAAACAAGAAAGTTTTTGGAAACCGAAACAATTTAAATCACTATTGAAGTAATATTTGTTATTTTTAGTACTAAATAATTATCTTTAAATTATAATATTGTTAAGCGGATAAACAACTTTGCTTTCCGATATTTAAACATATTATATTTGTAAGAAATAGAAAAATGAACTTCAAAAACATTAAAACCAACTAATAGTATATTCTTTCTAACGAATGTTAGTAACGAGTATTTTGACACTAAATTTCGAAATAATTTTTATGATGTTTGAAAAGCAAAGATGTTTATGCAATTAAAGAAAAAAAATAACTACAATAAAGTCGCGTTAGGGATTTATTTATTATTAAATTGTGATAGAAAAATGTTACAATTGTTTAAAAGTATTTGAAGAAGATGTAAAATCACTTATCAATAATTGATGTGGTTCAGTAAAATGGAAGAGTTATATATTAATATAAATCACAGGTTTAAAATTGTTGTGTTTAACAAATTAACTATATATTTTTAATTAAATGACATAATCTCTAACGAGATCTCGTTATGTTATTATTGGCCCCCTAAAGCTTGTATGCACAGCTCCCTTCTCCTCCTCTCCACATCCCGATGTGATTTACACTGATAGCAGTTATCAAGCCGAGAGCCTGAACAAGAACAAGCGACTCCTCTTCGGTAACAAAGACCCGCCAAGATATACGCCCCTTAATCAAAGCTTCGCGCCAAAAACCAACCGCTCCCGCCTCTTTTGTCAAAGGTAGACGATAAATCCAGAGCCTGGTAGATAGGGTTGGGCAGTACTAAATCAAAGCTCAGTAGCGTGCCTCACCCTATCTAGTCCTATGCCACTTCCGGTCCTTCCAATCTTCCCCGTTCCGTCTTCTTCAGGTTGATGTCCGCTCCGTTCCATCTTCCGAGTCGTCCTCATGAGGACGGAATTTGAATTTCAAATGGGCTCTTTAGATAGCTGCAGCTAGGTTGGGCATCCATCAACACAATGGAACATTTATGTCGTCACGCGAATTGAGTAAGTACACAGTTATATCACTTAGAGTGGCCTTTCACAATGATGGATAAGCATGAGTCAACCCATGGTAATTTGTTAAATGGAAACCTCCTAACACTACTATTTAGATTGTATGTGAAATGACTTGGAATGAAGATGAAACATGTTCTTACCCCATCCATGGATAAGATGTTCATCAAACTATTCTTTGTTAATATGTAATGCAATAAAATTGAGTAATAAAAATTTTAATATAGGTCATCACATGTCATATATAATTTAATGTTATCTCAACCAAATATTGCGTAGATAAATCTGGAACTATTATATCCTGTAATGTACTGCACGAAATATAATTTATTGTCGCAATCAATAAAAAAAAA
>NW_027113495.1:131705-133555 GCF_000696795.3 Halyomorpha halys
TATTATTGGCCCCCTAAAGCTTGTATGCACAGCTCCCTTCTCCTCCTCTCCACATCCCGATGTGATTTACACTGATAGCAGTTATCAAGCCGAGAGCCTGAACAAGAACAAGCGACTCCTCTTCGGCAACAAAGACCCGCCAAGATATACGCCCCTTAATCAAAGCTTCGCGCCAAAAACCAACCGCTCCCGCCTCTTTTGTCAAAGGTAGACGATAAATCCAGAGCCTGGTAGATAGGGTTGGGCAGTACTAAATCAAAGCTCAGTAGCGTGCCTCACCCTATCTAGTCCTATGCCACTTCCGGTCCTTCCAATCTTCCCCGTTCCGTCTTCTTCAGGTTGATGTCCGCTCCGTTCCATCTTCCGAGTCGTCCTCATGAGGACGG
The DNA here is from genome assembly GCF_000696795.3 of Halyomorpha halys. Taxonomy (NCBI): domain Eukaryota; kingdom Metazoa; phylum Arthropoda; class Insecta; order Hemiptera; family Pentatomidae; genus Halyomorpha; species Halyomorpha halys. The sequence continues at coordinate 132,092 of NW_027113495.1, forward strand.
AATTTGAATTTCAAATGGGCTCTTTAGATAGCTGCAGCTAGGTTGGGCATCCATCAACACAATGGAACATTTATGTCGTCACGCGAATTGAGTAAGTACACAGTTATATCACTTAGAGTGGCCTTTCACAATGATGGATAAGCATGAGTCAACCCATGGTAATTTGTTAAATGGAAACCTCCTAACACTACTATTTAGATTGTATGTGAAATGACTTGGAATGAAGATGAAACATGTTCTTACCCCATCCATGGATAAGATGTTCATCAAACTATTCTTTGTTAATATGTAATGCAATAAAATTGAGTAATAAAAATTTTAATATAGGTCATCACATGTCATATATAATTTAATGTTATCTCAACCAAATATTGCGTAGATAAATCTGGAACTATTATATCCTGTAATGTACTGCACGAAATATAATTTATTGTCGCAATCAATAAAAAAAAAATCAAACTTAACTTAAGTTTCTTTATTAAACATAAACATTGCCGAAATAAATATGAAAAAAAAAATAGCTAAATTAAAACTTATTCCAAATAACCAATATAAATCAAACTAAATAGAAATTCATTATAAAAAATAAACTTTAAATGAGTATCTGTATGAATTAGAACTTTAAACCGAACGATTTAATTAAAACGCTTAAGTAAGAACTCAGTGCCTCTTCCTCTGGTCTTCACAAGATATATTCTTTTCCGAATCTATATTAAGAAATGAGGATAAAAAATGTACATATTGTATATCTAAAGTAAATAATTATATGAAATTACAATATACATAAACAAATCATTTAATAAATATAATATAATATAAATACAAATATTAAATCAGTCTTGGTAGTAGGAAAAAAAAAACTGTTTACTCTTTCGATTCGAACTCACGACTCAATCGTATTCGAGTATACAGCGCTTTGATCGTGATATATAGTATTGAGATAAAACCTCCTACCGAGAATTACCGGCCACAATACGTGCAATCAAAGAATGTCAATTATAAGTTACTAATTTTCAATAAATAGTTACAAACTCTCATTTTAGCAGGATTTGAGCTAAAAACCAGAATTACACTGTAGCACAGAGCGATGTGAATAGTGAACTATACTTCTGGACATGACATGTGGGGCTGATAATAACTTGACTAAATACTACAAACAACAAAAGTTGTTTTGGTTAGTGAAAACCATATTCAATAACAAACAGGAAATTCAAGTTAATAACTAAAATAGTTGATGTTTTGGGATAATAAGATAATTGTCGTATCTTACTTACACTGCCAATGTTTCTATAAGTGGCTTTTAACAGTCGAGCATGCGCATAAAATTGATCGTCGTACGGTTATGAACCAAATCCGTCTACTGCGACATTAGGGCCATAGTTTACACGAAGCTAGAGGCTACGACAGCTATCACTATTAATTTCACTGCAGCCGTCATGGTGTAACCTGAGGTAAAGTACTAGT
>NW_027113495.1:134230-146861 GCF_000696795.3 Halyomorpha halys
GATTACAGGTTGACAACAATTACAGAACAGGTGATAGCCAGCTGTTCCTAAAGGGATGACAGTTCCTCAACTCACCGGCTTTGGGTGGGCCAGGACGTGCGGGACTAATCCAGGAAGCTGGTTAGTGGAGTACGTGCCCTCAGGTAGGCTAAGGACCAAGGAATCGTTTAATGCTTTAATGGAACATTCTCAAAGCTAACTACTGGACCTCAACGCACAATCAGGAGCAGCTGTTTACCCGAACTGCCAGTAGCTTTTTGTCATCAGGTATAAATATTTATCTTTGTATAAGGTTTTGAAATTTTATTTAGGCAATTTTGAATTTGCTCGTTCAGGTTTAAAACTAGGCGAGGTCTTTCATCTAGATTGGTTTCAATTAACTCTAAAATACTCCAAACCTAAAGTAAGACAGGTCTGCAAATAAGATAAAAAAAAAGAAAAGTAATATCAGTTACATTACGTAATTTTGTTAAATTATATGTCCCAACTGTACAACAATTGATCTAAAAAGGACTTATTTTTCCTACCATCATGTTTAGTTTTTTGCAAAATGTATTTGAAAAACATAAAAATTAAAAGAATAGCAATTGTTTTGTTTTCTAGAAAAAGATAATAATAAAAAATTACATTAGACTGTGTACACACTGGAAGAGATCGAATACTGCACGGTGATATATCATTGCTCTGCTACGATGTAATTAATTAATTAAATAATAAATTAATTAATATAATTTTACTATAGGACGCCTAGTCCCCTTAGTATTATTACAGTGTAAATTCCAGTGTTCAATTGTTTAGTATATAAAGAATTATTGTAAATAAATAATAAAATATTAATATAAGGAATAAAATTTCTACTACATAAAAACGTTTTAAGTGATCACCGTGTAATATCTTATTTTGCATACGATCATTTTATCATTATGTAATATTTTATTTTACATCTAACATGGAATAATAAAAATGGGTCATCGAATATTGAGTTTAACTAATGAAGAACGCATTTGGAAGTTCTAAACTTGATATTCATAAATAATCGTGACATAAAATAACAATAAAATAATTGACAATGATATATTGGAAAATAAATAAATTAAAAAAAATAACAGTCTTGTTTTATTATTAAAAATATGAGGTAATTGGATTGTTGAGGAGATGGAGAAATAATTTATGTTTAATGAAGAGATTTTGCGAATTGGTGTTAATATAGAATTCCAGAACGAGATAGCACGGATAATAAAGATTTTTTTTTAAGTAATCCTTTTATCAGAAGGGATATACAAGTTTGTGGTTTAGGATCTCGTAGTAAGGCATCACAAACTCAGCAGTCACACATAATAGCCATTAAAGAAAGGTATCAGAACTGGAGAATCAAAAATCCTATTAAATCCCACTGGATCACCTTTACTCTGCGTCGTCAACCTCTACTCTCCTGCCCTTAAGTGTATTTTTTTAATATAACACTGACGCATGTTGAACAAATGCCCTACTTAGGACTCCATCTTGATAAGAGACTTACTTGTAATCCCCATACTAGACTTGAAACAACAAGAAACTGCTCGTAGATTGCGATTACTACCAGACCTAAATGATAAACACTCTAACTTCCCATTTACTACAAAAAAAACCTTACACTCTATGATAATCATACCAATTTGGGCACACGGAATTGTGCTTTAGGCCTCTACCAAACTATCAAATTCCTCGTGAATCCATTTTACAAATAAACTCATCCATAATGACCTCAATGTCCCATACGTTGCATATTTGGCCCAAAATAGATATATGACCTTTAATTACAAAATCCTTACCCATCCAAACCCTTTAGTTCTTAATATCTCATACATCCCTCATAATACGAGGCGTATGAACAGAAGATGACCTCGGTTTCTTCTAATTTAAATCAATCTTTAAAATACCACCATTGGATTGTTCCTTCCTATGATTATCATTTGTTCTGCAACATTTATCTTATTTATTTCTTGCATGTTTTTTTTGTAAATTTCAATAAATAAGTTTTTAAAAATCTAGTATTTAAGGAGTGAACAGAGGAACAAGGTGTAAACAAATTAATGATGTAGGAAGGCTTTTTCATTCTAAAATGCTCTGAAGAGATATACACCCAAGAATTGTTTCCGACAGGAAAAAAAGGAAAGTTATTGTAATTCAGCATGCCAACAGGAAACATGAGAGCGCCCAGGGATCTCGGAAATAAATTTAATGAAACAATTCATCAGTCTCTTCAATATCAACTCTTGCCTACCTGACAATACGTCACTAACTTGGCAGTTGAAACAAAACAGGAGATAATGACGTCGTGTTGGTTGAAAATGCAGAAAATATTAAATAAATACTAGAAAGCTAGTGGATGCTGGCGAAGAATTAAATCTAAAAAAAAAAAAGAAGTAACATTGTAGAGATTATTTTTATTCATTAATTTTGTAGTAATACATTCTGACATATTTTTATAAAATGGTAATATGGATGATAGAACTCACTCACACTATATTTACAAATGCATAAATTGAATTATAACAAAATAAGAAGTAGTAGAAAAGGAAAAAAATAAATAAGCTTTCAGTAAAATAATATCTTCAACATAATCATTCCCATTTACATTGAGCCTGGGGAACTCCAAACCGAGCTCTACAAGGAAGGGGCAGTGTAGGTGAAAGATCAGGACTCCGGAATATTCTGGCGCTTCTCTTTCAACCACGTCACTGGTATTAAAGTGCATAAAATATATAGTTATAAAACCAATATACCTCCAATTGTTCATTTGTTGTTTGTTAAAAAAAACAACTTAATTTAATTGATAGATATTACAATCTGCCACACAACTGTGAACAATAGGTAATACTGATGAATGATCCCATTCACACTAAAATAAAAGAAAATAAGAATGAAAATAAATAAACAAATGAAAGAAATAAAAAAAAAGTATATAAAAATAACCCCACGTGTGGGGGGTAGAGCAGAGCTCAAAAGATCCCAGCGCATCCCTCTCGCCGCATCACTGGTAGTGAGCCAGTAGAGGCTGAACAAGCCCCAAACAACTTGAGTGGAGAGTCTGACCATTGCCAGAACTCCAATTGTCCATTTTTATTTTACAATAATTCTCTTGGCCACTGCCGTTTCAACCTTCTAGATGGGCTGTAAGGATGGATGGAACTAGATAAGGTTTGAACCAAAGGATTAGGATGGTTAGAAAGGTTTATATGGAATTTTGAGAATTTGGTTGGTATGAGGTCAAAGACAAAAGGATATTTAGGTCATGGTGTAGTGTTCTGTTTGAAACGTAGTAGGGTGCATTAACTATGGTTCTAAGGATTTTGGATTGAAAGGATTGGATACGTTTGATGTTCGACGGTTTAGCTGTTCCCGAAAGGTCAAGTCCGTAGGTCCAGATAGGTCTGAGTATAGTCTTATAAATTAGTAGTTTGTTTTCTAGTGAGACATGAGAAGTCCGGCTGAGCAGTCGGTATAGTTGGCCAAATCGTCTGTTGAGTTCTTGTCTTTTAAGTCTAGTATGTTGGTTCTGAGGTGAGTACTTTGTCTAAGATGAATCCAAGATATCGCATTGTGTCGGATCTGGGTATAGGAATATTATTAAAAGTAATAGGTGGACAGACGCTGCGGCGGAGAGTGAAAGTAACATGGGTGCATTTCGATTATTTGACTTTCCAATAGTTCATTAGACTAGAAGATTAGCCTGTAAAAGGTTTGGTAGAATATTTTCTCTGAAGAAGACTTTAGAAATCTTTAACTTTTTTTACTCTATAAGCCATAGTCAAAGGAAAAATCATCGTCAACCCAAATTAGGATTGTATACTTTTTAAATTGCATATAATTAATTTCTCACTTCTTGGGAACCCAAAGAGAACAAAATATATATTAAATATAGCAACCTGTATAACTCCTTTATTTAAAGCTGAAGTACATGAATCGGTCTTGAAGTATTTTTAAAGGTATTGCTTCCGAAAATAGGTTTGAGCATTTTAAGTCTTATTTTTAATTCTAAAAACCGGAAGAAATCACACCACCTCGTCAGGTTTTATTGAACATTAATTAATCCTTAAGTTAAATGAAAACAATGTTTCTAATTGAAAAAAACAAATAAAAACCTAATTTTGGAAACGAGATAATTTGAGAATAATCTCACTGGTCTGACTGCAAAACTTCACCACTCCAATGAAGATGAAATTCCAGAAGAAAGAAACTATAAATAAAGCTATATCCAGCATGAAAAGGTATTCTCATCTCCTCTCTATGTAAAACGCACTTTCACTGTATTCAAAACCCAAGGTTGTAAAATCAGATGTATTTTTTTTTTCTTCGCAGGAGGGCTATGTCATTTATCTTTTAGTCTGCCATAAGAAATAAATTTGAAGTTATTTCAACGATGTAAGTATGACAAATATAGAAACTATCAAAATGAATTCTGCGAAGAATACAATATTATTATGTAGAAAGTGAAATGTACTATATCTGTTTAAAATAATTATAATAAGAAATCAGTTCTGTAGCTACAATAATGATATAAATTGGATAATGACTTAGCGTTGTGGAGGCGAGGGGATCGCCCCCCCCCCATGGCAGCAATTTTAGGGGGGTGGCAAAATTTCAAAAAAAACATTATTAATATCTTGTAAAAATTTGAACCATTTCATTTTATGAATTTCTTATTTGTAACTTGTACAATACATGATAAAAAAATTCTTTAGAATTACTGTATATTTTAGTCTTTCAAATTGAAATACCTAAATAAGATTACAGAAAATGTTTTCTTGACTCCCAGTGGCCGACAGCCACATTATGCCTCATAATTAGAACATTTTTAGTGTAATCATAATAGCTCTAGGTATCTAGTAAGCAACCTACCTGTCAACGTTTCACCAATCCAGCTTTACCATTGTTGGAAAACATGGTATGCAACTTAAGTGCCATTAAAAAAGAGGTCAATTCAGAGATTTTATTTTTAGCAACTGAATATTCAAATTAGGCTTGAAAAAGAAATAATAAAAAAAAGAACCTGCCTGCATTATCTAACGGTTTTGGTTTACCTAAATAACATTCAAATTATTTCTTTACCTAATTGTTGAATTACAATGCTACACTACTCGTCGATACCTAACTTTAACATTAACATTAACTCCCTAAAAAAGGTCATAAATGACGTTTCATAAAACTTTCCGGTTATAAGAAAAACTCTGTCATAACTTTGATACAATTAACATTTTTCTAGTTATGGTGCCTAAGAGCCTACGTTAGGAATTAAGAACGTATTTATTGCTATCTTTATATTTATCCATCAGTCAGATTAAGTCATAAAGAAGTTTTTGATGCTCAAAAATATTTTTGTAAAATTTTAAGATTTTTGAGAATCATAATAGTAAAAATGGGACGTTCTATGAAGAAATGATATTAACTGAGGTGCGCCCACTGAAAAGTACAACTTAGTTAAAATTGTTTGATGTACAGTCTTTCAATAAGAATTCGTATGCAGGCACAAGATTCTTAATTTTAAATTAGCCTTTCCAGTTAACTCTATTGAAACCATTTTTCGTCATTATTTTTTTTTTTTTTAATTCAAACTGCCCAATTAACGCTTAGTTAGCTAAATAATTCATTGTTGAGTGCTTTGTTGACGTAAGTATGATCTGTGTACAGACCTGAATCAAGGTTTTATTGTTTATAATTCAGATAGTTTTTATTATTTATAAGATTTAAGTCGTCTCTAAGTTTTGTTTTTATATTAATTAATAAATTATATTTGTTTGAAATATAGAAAATAGGGACTTATTTTTCTTTATCAATTTTTATAAAACTCAGTAATTATATGTTATTTTTACAGTATTTTTCCCCATTGTTTATTGTTTATTTTAAGAATTGATTTATGTTTTTTATTTATGTTCTTTATTTTCTTATGTTTTTTCATCTTTTTTTTTATATCTTTATTGAAATTTACAACTGTACATGATAATACATTCAGAAATTTGATGTAAGTTTATAATGGAGTGATATAGGTGTGTAGAGAAACTACCCATTAGTAGCACTCTAATAACGTTTATAAGTTCGAAGGTCTCGTGACCATAAACTTTTCAAGCGTCTTGGAGCATTGTCAGAAATGAAAGAGAAAGTAAGGTTAGAAATTAGTCGATTTGGATAGTTAGGGAGTTTATAATAGAAGGAATGATATCTAGTTCGGAATAGATCAGTTGCATATGGAGCATTAAGGTCTTTATGTATGATTTTATTTGTCACAAAGTAAGGAGAATTGAGGATTTTCCGAAGGATTTTGGATTGTAAGGATTGGATACGAGAGGAATTCGAAGGTTTAGTGGAGCCCCAAAGCTCAACTCCGTATGTCCAGATAGGCCTTATTATAGTTGTGTAGATAAGTCTTTTGTAATGAATAGGAAGTTTTGACTGTTTCTCTAGTAACCGCTGTAATAGAATCGATGTGCAGTTTCCTATCTTTTTGTCTTGTGTGAGGATTCCAACTTAGTTGTTTGTCCAGATGTAGTCCAAGGTAGGAGAGGGTAGGGGTGTAGGAGGGGTAAGAGCAATGTATACTGTGGGGCAGTCGGCTGATTTACGACGAAGAGTAAAGGTGATTTGATGTAATTTTATACTCCAATTTCGAAAGTATTTTTCGAGGGTTGTGGTGTAGGACTTTGGGGGTAGGAGGGTTTGGGATGCTATCAAATATTATTAACTGTGTTATCGGCAAATGTGGTGAGGATAGTGTTAGGATTGGTTGGGATGTCAGCTGTATAGACTGTGGAAAGGATGGGATCGAAGATATCACCTTGAGAAACACCAGCGGACTGTGGTCTTTCCATTCATTGATTATAAAATAAATTTTGTCAACTGAAATTTTTCTTGAATAATATTTTCTTTGCATTGTACAGATTCGTTTCAGGTTCTTTTGTCTACTATCTATTTTTTTTTTTTTTGCTATTTCTATTCTGACACTTCACAACCGAGCCAGAGTTTTTTTTTTAATTTGCAGAAGAGATAAATATTTTTTCAATTTTAAAAAGTCCCAAAAAAAAAATCCAATATAAAATAATACATACATTTTTTATTTACATATGTATTTAATAATGCAATATCCTTATATTGCTATCGGGCTATGTCGAATTATTATAGATTCTTTTTTAATAATAATTTGAGTCGGCAATAGGTGTAGTGAAGACATTCTATTGAAACAGCCTTGCGTAGGCAGGGATGAAGGAAGTTCCTAGATAGTATCTGGCGCATCTGCGATATTATCTCGCCTTATCGAATCCTGTAGTGTTTTTTAGTTGTTGTCTCTTCTTTTCTTTTTTCTTTTTTTACTGCTCCGTTAAATGATTCTCCTCTTCACCTTCTCATCCCGGATAATTATCAATTTACCTTCGGCCGCAAAAACTACAAGGCCGTCCTGGCACGCAGGCCACGAAAATTAGGGGTTTGAGACAGGCGGCTGCTTCCTGAAGTGAAAAGCAGTTTTTGTTTCGTAACTGCCAGTAATCAAATTACAGTTTTAAATTTATTAGAGATTTGATATTAATGATATAGGCCTTTGAAAAAAGAAATAATAAACAAGATCATTGATTCCGAAATTAATTAAACATTCTCTGTTGAACAAGAGATCTTGAATTCATTCCAAAATTTCCAATGCATAAGGCTTATGCATAACATATTTATATAGCAAAATTATTTTATAATGCTAATATTTATTTATTTTTAGTACAGGTAAAGGTTGAGACACGATTTTGATTAATTTTCTCTCTCAGAAGCATTGATTAATTTTTCAGTATGGACATTCCTGATACTGATTACCACAGCTAAGCAATACTTTGAGTTAAATCAGAAATTAAAACTCAATACAACAAATGGATTTGTGATAAAAATGTCAATGTAATCTTAATTTATGATGAATGTTTAATTTATAATGAACTGTTTATTTTATATTTTTTCTATATTAAAAATCCTAAAAAGTATTTATTACAATAACTGGTAACATGAACCATGTGATATTCTTGCAATTAGATAGTAAAGTTCAATTAAATTCGTCAAAGTTTATATTAAGTCAAATGGAATTAGTCTTACCCTCCAGGATTATTACTACCACCATACCATATTGTTTAACACTAGGGATAAATTTTATTATAATTAAAAAAATAAGATGCACCGGGAGAAATTTCTGCCCTCATCCAAACAAAATATCTGACTTCTTGAAACATAAATATAACAAAAATTACTATAAAAATTTGATGATTGTTTGTTCACTTAAATTAAATCACGTATTTACTGATTTTTAAAAATTATTTTAATAAATTTAACTTAACCATATATTAATATACATATCATCTACATATTAACGTCTGATTGCATTTTAATCTTTTCCCAATATATAAGTTGGATTAAGATTGAAATTTAATTTTACTACGGACTGACTACTGACTACGGATTAACTGACGAAGTCTTGATCTTCTATGCCAGATTCTACATTAGAATTATAACCATTGTTTAATTGATGTGAAACAGTAAAAGATAAAATTCATAGAAATATGTAATTTTTAAGGTATGTAATAAAATAATAAGTGGTTATAATAACTGAAAATAAGATGGCCAGTTGTATTTGGGTTACGTACCATTTATGATCTAATTTTAAAAAATATTTCCACTGAATTATGTTTTTACTGGATTTCTTCTTTGTTTTCCATAGGGGGAAGAAGACATAGTCGCTGAATCTTTTAGCTGAAATGAAGAAATCTATATTAGTATAAATTTGAGAAATGGTTTCTCTATGCTGAAATTTAGTCCAGTAATGGTGTGCTAAAATGTAACTGATTAATATTAACTACAGTGCAACCTATTACAGATATTGTTTGTTCTTGTAAGGCTAGTTAAACTTTGAAGCTCTCTATACATTATATAGTTCCAGTATTAAGTTATTTAGTTCCAATTTTAGTGGACCGTAGAAGCGAGAACGGGGTACTATTTATAACTCTATGTTTTATCTTACCAGGTCCGTTATTTCTGCGAGTGAAAATGATACCTAGAGATTATTTTGCAAATACGATTTTTTTTTCTTTCTATTCCTATTTTTTTTTTAGGTTTTAGCATTGAAAAAATGTGAACTTTAAATAGTAATTAATAAAAAAATTCAGAATTTAGTCAACATTGAAGCGTAAATTTAGTGGAGCATCATGTAGAGAATAATCACTTGTACTCCACTTTTCAGATTTTCTATTGATTAGATTCAGATATTCTTAAAAGATAAAAATACAGTACCTATTTTATTTATTTCCAAGGCTACTTTGTCTTATGATTCATTGTATCTATAAAAAAAATTATATAATTATGTTTTATTTATAAAATATCATACACTAAACATATATTAATCATGCAATGGTTTTCGTGCTTCGCTCATATACATTCTAGCCTGTATTTTTTACATATTTATAACAATAAATATGGCATACTATTTTATGTTATTGGATAGATTATAAGCAAATGGTCATACTTATTATTATTATTCATGATTCTAAACAGAAATATAACATATACTAATGAGAATCAACATAAAAAAAATAACATCCACAAATGATAATCTCGTAATCGACTTATGTGAAGTAAATTACCTTATTTTTTTCATTTTATTTAAATATCCACTACATAAATCCTTATTCCGCCAGTTTTAGGAAACAAAGGGATCAAATAAAATTGTTTTCATTCATGAGTTGAGAAGAGAAATTAATGACGTCAAAATATAAAATCTAATCTAATCATCATTAATTAAAAGTAACTATTTCGAATCATAGGGACAATAGATTTCTTCTCGACATAAATAGTTGTAATTAAATGAAATATATTTATTGAATAAAACTCTATTGCTGCCTTTTAATGTATGAAGTTTATGTAGCGACTACGAACTTTTTGGACTAAACTAGGACCAGAAATCACCTATAATTAAATTTTAGAGTTCTCGATTTAGGTGGTACTTTAAAAAGTACAAAATAAAACAATCTGACATAAAAAAGAAAACTTTTTTCTAAATTGCTCTCAGGTAATTTTAATATCGACTTAATAAAAAAAAAAAAACTTCACATTATACAAAATCACTCCATACAAAAAAAAATAAATAAACTTAACTTCATCTTGGGTTATTGCGTCCAATTCGCTACTTGTGGTACAGTAGGTTTATTTGTCAACTCTGAGTTTCGATCACGTCTCCCAAGAGATTTCTCGCCAGCTACTGTGACATTGTATAGATCGCCCAAACGAATAGCTTGGAACAACATATCCGTACAATCGCAAATTTATTATCTCTATATACATTTATAAATTTCAATGTTTTCTTCCTTCTCTAGAGTTTTAAGAAAACATCTAATATACCTCAAATTATTGAACGAATTTTATTACCTAAACTATGTGAACATAAATAAACCATTATAAATCGATTAAGCTATAAGCGGCATAAACAACTGCGTAGAAACCCATATAGTAAAGAGGTATAAAAATATTTAAGGAAGATTTTAGGTATAACTAGAAATGTTTTAAAAAATAACAAATAAATTAACGTGAAATTTGTATGTTTTTGGTTTCGGGGTGGAATTATTTCTAGGGCCCAGGGCGTTTTATTTTTTTGGGTCTGAGACGGATTATTTTTGGGACCCAGGCCTGATATACTTTTAAGTTCTTGTGAAAATTTGTTTCAAGGCACGAGGCAGATAAAATTGTAAGGTTCAGGGCGAATATATAAGAATAATATATTGACGCCTATCGTCATTACATTTGGTTAAGCTGATATATCGTGACATTTCACTGTCAAGGCATATACATATGAGTTATTGCGATTTTTAGTCAACTGACTACTAGTACAATTAATTGTACTATTAAGGATCACGCCAGACACAGTACGACATTACTTCACGACACTAAAACTGTCGTGACAGTAAATTCTGTCATGACTATTAAACTGTTACATTATGGTAGTGGCTAGCACTACACTGTTAACTGTTAAGACCTAACACTTTCAACTATTTCGCCAGAGCATGTGCGACAGGATAATATGACTGTGAAAATCGTACAGTTACAACTATAACAATTTTTTAAGAGCGGTGGGTTAAAGTGGTGGGTATTGGTTGCTTTTTCAAGACGCTGATTGGGTATTTTATGATCATGAAAATCGTAAGAAAAGCACGACCAGGGCTGTCACACAGACTTTAACTATTTATATACAAGGAAATACTCATATACAAGACCATCACTACTACACATAGCCCCTCTACTACACTCCCTATACCTAACAGCCCTGAAGTCACATCAAAAATAACACCACAGCATACTACAGATCTGCAGAGGAACATCACTAGAAAGAGGTAACATGACGCACATTCATAACAAACTACAACTAGAAACTGCACAACACATCACACGGAGAAACATCAAGTTCTTTGGCAGTCTCCCAGCTTCCTTCAATCCACTATTCACCCTATCCCCTATTCCTGCGAGATGGCAGGGCAGGAAGGGGTCCCAAAACCCCAGAAACCTCACCCTTTAACTCCTTTCTTCTCTTGCTCCCTTCCTCCTCCCCTACTATCTTTCGATTTTTTACTATTATTATTATTTACCAATTATCTTTCGTCTTTAATTGCTAATTGTTTTATTTGTTCTTCTTTATTCAATCATTACGTGGAGGCCACTCATATCCAAATATTTTAGTAGATTTCTCACAGAATGGATTCATCGAACCTTAGCTAAGTATCTCACTGATACCTTCAAGTACCAACGGTAGAAAAAAAGGTTGAACTCATCTGATGAATTTAACAAATTTATTATTCATGTTTTGTTTTCTATTTCAGAGGGATCCTGAAAAAAAAAAAACCCAAGAGCACTGAGCACCTCAGTTGAATAGACCACGAACCAATATAAGGTTCTTACGGTTTGCACAGCCCCAATTTCACATACTCCAGCAGGAGAAAGATATTACTTCCATGTAGCCTTTATTTATTCTGGATTAGACGGATAGTTGTGTCAGGCAAAACGTTCCCGTTAGTAGCTTTCTCCAGGACTTTGCTTTTTAATTGATATTTTATGTGCATCCTAAATTTAATTATTTTTATTGTATGCTATTTTTGATTATATAAAATTAACCTTTCTTTCCTTTTTTGAACTCAAATATTCATATATTCAGGTCTTATTTAATTTAATAAAGATATTTTATTCGAGGGAATTTATTTCTATTATTTCTCTCCATTGTGAAATGCGCTTCACAATATCACTTAATTAAAATATTCTCCTTACAGTAACCTACTTGCAGTTCACAGAATAAATTTAATTAACAACTTGCTAGAAGAAACATCTTAGGGGCTTCCATATAGAACTCGAGGAAGTCTAAAATTGAAAATATGTATATTGTTTCAAACAAAAACACATAGTTTGAGTTGTGCCCCTTGTATTCTAGCCGTGCGAATAGTGTTATGGCCGTGATGTGTTAGTGTTATTACAGAGTGAGAGGTAAAGGATGATTGATGGTCGAGTATTGACAAATAGCCCGTTCCTTCCTCATCCTCTATTCTTCCTATCTGATCAGTTAGTTGTTGTTAACTTGCCTCTCACCTGGGTTCAAACT
>NW_027113495.1:147223-154100 GCF_000696795.3 Halyomorpha halys
CCGCACTCCACTAGTTGAAAACTACTGACATATTTGAAATGGAAAATCGAGCTTACAAGTTAACAGGAGTGGGGTAGCTTACAATCAGTGTGTAAAATACTGCCTGGTTCGAGTCCGGCTGTAGCAAATAATTATTTATTTTATTATACCAGCCGTTGATCGACTTAAGGGTAGGGAAACCATCCTACGGTACCACCTAACCTCTCTAAAACATGACAAACCTTTATAGAAAGAATAAACTGGGGGTTAAGCTATATTTATGACACACCGGAATCGGAAATTTTCCCTTGAATTTTACTTATTAGATATCAAAGAGCAAATTTTATTTCATGACGTCCATAGTCAACTTTTTGTTTGTGTCAATCAATCAAACCATAGTCAAACAATTAATACAATTTTTTTTATGAAAAGTTTAGTAATTGTGCGTGTTGGTATTTAATTGATCCCATATCGATATTATCTGATTCCGTCCACTACTTTCTCTTACATATGAGCAAACACATTTTCCTTGATACATTTTAATATTAAAAATAGCTAGATCGAATTGGCCCTGTGAATACACTTTTGTATTCTTAAGTCTGGTACTGGCACAGACAACCGGAAATATTGCACCAGTCAAAATTTAGATACCTATATTGCTTAATTGAACTACAAAAATGTTATTAACTAAAAGTTCTTTTATTGCAATTCAACAACCAGGTGCAAAAATAAATGAATTATAATTCCGTAGAAAATTGACAATATTTTACAGCTAATTTGCTTTTTCTTGTGGAAAACGATAAAACCGATATTAATTAACAGTTAATATCAAACCGACGAGTGCCAAGTTCCATCAATTCATTCATAGCGTTCTTCTTATTTTTTTTCTTTTCTTCCATTCATTGGCCTTTCAGCAGTGGGATGCTTCTATTCATTGGTGCCATGCGTTTCTGTCTTTGGCAACGTTCCTAGTGTTTCCCAAGATCTTTCTCTAACGTCTCACATTTCCGCGTTTAATGTCGCTGTTATAGAAGGTTCTTGATCGTCGCCTTCCATCGTGGCTATGATGGTCCATACCACCTCAGAAAAAAGTATTAGTATGCAAATAGACTTGAATAAGTCCTTTTCATTTTTTTAAATTATTTCCTGTTCTACTTTTATTTTCCCGGTAAAAAAAATTAGAGATGTAGTAATAGACGGAATTACCCTAAATCCCTGCTAGAGAGAGATGTTCGAATCCACTTTGCCAGGTGGATAGGAGAAGTCTGGCATAGTCTCCACCACCTTTTCACGACAGACAGTCTAGACATCCTCTTGAATTTTAGTGACTTGATGAACTTTGTTCATTTGAAAGTCGTTTCAGCAATAAGCTCGACATTCCAATCAGATGAAACTCCACAGCGACCGGATGTAAGTTTCATTGTCCTCCGTGCGTTCGTGTTTTGCGCCTTTCGCAGATAAAGGCATCTGTATACAAAATGAAGGGTAATCGCCACAGCTCGTTGAGTCACTTAACATTTTTCCTATAATAACTTTTATTTTATTTTTTAATTTGTTGATGGGTAATTTCTCTATGAGTGCAATGAGTAAGACCGAACAACGTAGTACGACAAAGTAATAAATTAAATGGTGGAAAGTCTTTGAAGTGACTTGATAAATTCATTGTTGTACATGCTATGCTATAAAAAATATCACGCTAAAATGTCTAGCGTGTTTCATTGAATTACAACAGACCAAGAATGTTCCACCCTTCGTCGTATGCAATATTCATTTAGATGTTTCCTTGTGAGTGGCGATGACATCAATAGCGATAACTGCCGCTAAACATTATTACTAATTTCCATTATTCATATACCATTGGATAAGCTACAAGCACCCTATATCAGGAGAGGGAGGCTAGAAGATACGAGCTGTTAAATCCGATTTGGGTGGCGGTGTCGCCAGGCCGTGATATACGAGAGGTAGCATGTGTTGGCCCGCCTTATATGGCTTTGCAATTGAATCGGAGATGAACCATTGGTTTAGTTGTGGGGGAGGGTCACAAAAAGTGGTCTATAAATTTTTCAGTGCTGCCAACCGAGCTCCTCCTCAGGGGTTAGCGTCCTGTCGGGGTATGCTCAGCCATATTGATTTATGTCCTCCATCAAAAAGTATATAGAAACGAATAGCTTGTATATTTAATTAGGTGGATTTACGAATATGGTTCAATAGAATCCACTCACACGAACATTTTTATGCATTTATGGAAAACGAAGCAAAAAAAAAAAAAAATCGAAAACAAATACAATTAGTAAGTAATTCTGATTATTTTATATCTTATTTGAGACTGAATAGGCTTTAAATATTTAAATTGACGATCTTGGAAGGCGACTGGAAGTTTATTTTGTAAGTGAAAAAACCTATATTTTTTAAAATTCTATTTACTCGTAATTTATTTTTCATTCCATGCTCATAATTATGCAAAATATGCACACACAAAACAGTATGTCTGCTTTCGAGTCTTTATCGAGCTCTGTAAGCTTAGTAGTATCTGAGATAAAGTTAAAAAAAAAAAAACATTTTTTTTGTGACAAGAAAACACCATTTTGTGACAGTCTTTTGAGAAACATGGAGACTACTACTGCTACGAAGATCATTATGAAATACTTTAAATTGAATTTCTTAAAAACTCATTTTTAACGAATCTAATGTAAAGTTAAAATAGTTTCGAAATATTTATGAAAACTGTTCTGGAGTGTTAAAAATAGATAATACTAATCATGTTTCGCTTAGTGAATTCATATTCAACCACTAATTAAGATTAATTATTAATTATATTAATCACAGTTAGTAGTTAAGTTATAAGATCACTTTAATTAATATTATATATAATTATTATTATATATTAATTAATAAGATCACTGATATAAATGAAGTACTTGTTGTCTGGCTGGTAATCAGGCACTTAAGATTGCTCCATTCTCACTTGTTTCTTATGTACATTTTTTTTTTTATTTAATTAAATTTACAACTGTTCAAAATAATGAATACAATAAGTAAATTGGATGAATGTTTCATTTACACTTGAAAATTTTGGTAAGAAACTACCTATTAGTGGTACTTCAAGCATTAATTTAAATTAGAAGGTCCCGTGGCTATCTTCTATTCAGACGCCTCGGAGGATGATCAGGGATTGTTAAGGATGAGAGATTAGAAACTAATGGGTTAGGATGGATAAGGAGTTTGGAATGAAAAGACGCATATCCGTTTTGGCTTATTTGTAACGTAATAAGGAGCATCAAGGATTTTACGTAGAATGTTGGTTTGTAAGGATTGGATGTGGGAGGAATTTGATGGTTTGGTAGAGCCCCAGAGCACAATTCCATATGTCCAAATTAGTCTGGTTATCGTAGTGTATAATAATTTTTTGTAGCGAATGGGAGGCTTAGAGCGTTTGTCAAGTAGGTGTTGTAGCAATCGACATCAACGAGCAGTTTCTTGTCGTTTCAGTCTTGTATGTGGATTCCAAGTAAGTCTCTTGTCAAGATGGAGTCCTAAGTATCGAAGCTGTTCAACAGGCGTTAGTGGAGTATTTAAAAATTATACTGTAGGACAGGAGGATAGAGGTTTACGACGGAGAATAAAGGTGATCTGGTAAGATTTGTCAGGATTTATTTTGATTCTCCAGTTTTGACACCATTCTTCAATGGATGTTATATGTGTCTGTAGAGTTTGTGATACATTAGTAGGGTCGTTGTTTACAGACAGTATATATGTTATCAGCGAATGTTGTTAGGACTGTGTTAGGGTGGGTTGGAAGGTCAGCTGTATAAACCGTATAAAGAATGGGACCTAAGATACCACCTTGAGGTACTCCGGTGGACTGAGAAAAGGGAAATGAGTAGGCTAGGTTATGATTTACTTTAAAGGTTCTATCAGAGAGGTAGTGGCGGATTAAAAGGAAATATGTAGGGGGAAGGAATTGACGAAGTTTATAGAGCAGACCTGGATGCCAGACTCGATCAAATGCTCATTCAGCATCGAGGAAGACTCCCGTATAATACATTCCGCGCTCCAATGTGGAAGATATGACATCAACCTCTCGATGACTCTGTTGTATGGTAGAATGGGATGTTCTAAATCCAAACTGGTGGTCAGGAATAACATGATATGAGTAAAGGATTGGATATAGTTGTTTTAATAAGAGTTTTTCTAGGATTTCGCCCATAATAGCCAGTAGTGAAATAGGACGGTAGGAAGATATAGACAGGAAAATAAGTGGCTTGGAGGGTTTGGGAAACATTTTTATTATAGACATTTTCCAAGGGTCGGGGAAATAGGTGGATCAGAGGGTAGTATTATAGATATAGGTAAGGAATAGGATGACTTTACGATGGAGCTGTTTCAGAATATGTAATGTCATAAGATCATGGCCAATATCTTTTTTAGAAGGTAATTGGTAGATGATGCTCATTATTTCTGAGGGATGATAGACATTGGGAGGAAGGAATTGTAATCTCTGTTTCAAAATGTTCAAGATCGGTTGGATGGGTTGGATTAAGGATATCAGGATGGGGGTTAAAAGTTTTGAAGTGGTGTTAAAAGTTTTGAATTTTCTTCATCTGATCGTGTCCAAGTCTTATTTTTAATGAGAAGTGGATGGTTGAAGCATTTTTATTTTAGTAGCTTTTTAGTAGTTGCTCATAATGATTTGTCAGTGGTATTTAGATTTTCTGTGAAAATTTGTGTTTTCTAATTTCTGTTTAGTCTATGTATTGTAATGAGTTTTGTCCGAATGATATCTTGTTCTGCGCCTCCTCGCTCTTGCCCGACGTTTTTCTGTTAATAATCATGTATAATTTAAAAAACAAAAACTTTAACAACACCCCATTGTTTTTAAATTAACAATACCGAAGAAATTAAGCAGTATTACATTACAATCGACTTATGGAATGATATAAATAAAATAGAAGCAGTGTTATCCATTTTTGCTGTGAAGTTGGATATCTAACGAATACTATTGTGATACCGTTCGTTAAATATTTGAATTTTTATTTAGACTATATTTACATTGTTTTTATTTTCTTAATTCTATTTTCGTAGATCGTATTTTTCTTTTTTCCTAATTCTATTATTTTCCTTTTTAGCAGACGCTAATTGTTCTTTAATATTTAAATTTATATCATAGTTATATCTTGCATTCATGACTGATTCTCTTTTTTGTACTTATATAAAAAAAAACATCAACAACTAACTGCTGGTCAATAAACCATATCTCGACGGGAGATTCTCAATGGGTTTTAGAGGCATATTTGTGATTGTATTGGTTCATTTCTTTTTTTAAATCTATGTCATGAGTTTTTTAGACAACAAATTTGAAATTTATTACATAGATTTTGAAATAATTTGGCATTTTTTATATCATCGTTAACATTTCCCGTGGTATAAATTTAATCAGAGCCAGAAGAGGGTTACTGCTGATGATATAATTCAAGACGTGGAGGTGTTCCTTGAGGGAGGGTGTATAAATTTGATACAGGCTGTAGAATTAAGTGGAAACCCTGATCTTCACAGCTCCTAACTGTAATTGGTGTCTAAATCTCATCGTCACTGCTCCGTGAATATTGTATCTGGAAGGCTGACAGGAAAATGAAATAACTTTTACCAGAAGTTATCTAATAATATTATAAACATATCTGAATCAGTTTTTAAGTGTTGAGCGTGAGTTTCAGCGGGAAAATAACTACGAAAATAGTGATAAAAAAATTTACTAAAATAGTTACTAAAATTTATAATCAATACAATGATGCTAGAGTAAGGAAATTTCATAAATATAAAATATCTGGAATACATACACAGTGCAATCTCAGTAATAGGAACTTTATTACGAAGACTTTTGTAATCCGAACAGGCAATAAAAAAAAATTACTTTTTTTTTTAGAAAAATCAGCAGGCAATAAAATTTTTTAGTTCAAATAAAAAGCACATTAGCAACACGTTAGAAGGACATTTTAAATTTCCCGATCTGTTAAGTATAACGAAGAGGACCTAATGAACAATAGAATAGAGCTGAGAAAGTTGTGGGACAAGATGGGCGGCAAGTTACAAACTGAGAAACGTAAGAGAGTATTACGGGAAAATTTAGCGTAAAAATATTTTCAAGCGGCAAAAATCTATGTTGTCTAGATATATGTAAAAATATGACAAAAAAAAAAAAAATAATAACTCCAGGCATCTTAAAAAGTAGAGGAACATATAGATATAAGTATTTGGAACTGTTACAAAAAAAGAACAGGTTATTAGAGCACTGGTAAACTATTACTATATATTCTAACAGAAACTGGTAAAACAGTTACAGTACTAACTTATAAATCTGTTAAAAACTTATTCACTTTTAAACTTCTGGTTTATCGATTGATATCTTGAACTGAAAAATGAATGAATGTAATATGTATGAATGTAAATTGAATCTGAATGAAAAATCGCAAAATACCTCATGAATTTAAAAATGTGACAGAACAAAATAACTGGAAAGTGACAAAAGGTTATCTAAACATTTGAAAACTTAAACATAAATAAATAAAAGAGTTATTATAAAACAATGAATAAAAGTAAAATAAATAGGCCTTCTAGACAAAATAAAATTAATTAAATAAATTATGAAAACAAAATAAACTATTTATAAGGAAGATATGTTTGTCGAGATGTGTAGGTCGCAGCTCCGTAGCTAATACAAGAGTCGGGAAGAAAAAAAGGCAGTTATCGCACCCCAATTTTTGATTACTTTAATGAAAACTATGTATAGTTACTAATCAAAACTGATGAGTCTGCCAAGTATAGGTAGGGGGAATAAAATATATCGGCTGTTTCAAAACATTAATTTTTCATTCCGAGCTCTATATCTTAAAACTACCAACAA
>NW_027113495.1:154570-156196 GCF_000696795.3 Halyomorpha halys
ACAAAATGTTCGTATAAAATGTTGGATTTTTGAAAAAAATATATCTCTAGACCCATAAGACGCACATATGTCTGCCAACGCTCAAAATAAAGGAAATTTAACTTACTATAAAGTAGCTTTTGACACTTATCTTTGTAGGGGTAGTAGTTATAATGATATTCACATATAAATATGGCAAATGAAAATTGGTCCGAACAACTATAAATCAATTTATTATATACTCCTACGAAAATAAACGTCATAAACTACTTGATAGCTGATTAAACTAGCTTTAATTTGAGTGCTTATAGACATCTGTACGTCAAAAAATTTTAGAGATATAGATTTTTCAAAATAAATTCACCAACTATTGATCTTTCAGTACGTTCCATACAACATTTTTGATATATTGCAATGAAATATTGCTTTTTTTTAAAAAAGCTATTTCTCGAGAATTATTGAACGTAAATAGCTCTATTAGGGTTTACATTTTAGCAAACTTACTCTACTTTAAATGATGCTCTCTTAGATTTTCTATTGTTGTTGGTAGTGGTAAAGATATAGGGCTCCGAATAACAAACTACTTGGCAGACTCATCAATTTTGACAAATAATTATACCTAGTTTTTAATTAATTAATCAAAAATTGGGGTGAAATAACTGCCTTTTTTCTCCTCTTGGGCTCTTGTACCATAAATACACCACTACAACTTTCAGATTGATCCGAAGTTGGTGTACTGGCTCATCGACAGTCGAAATATCCAAAAGCCCCATCTTGGCTACACTAGCACTTGACTTTCATAAGTTAATGATTGATGGCTCTAGATTTTCGTATTTATTTTATTATCTGTTCTTTCTTACTACTTAATTTTTAATGTTATTGTTTTCACATAGATCTTCTTATAATACTTAAACCATTCATGTCTGTCAACACTATTTATGCATCTATAATGTTATCTATTTTCTTATACTTGCACTTACTAATTCACTTGCACTTACTAATTCACTTTTTATTTCTGTTTTAGAGGGTTCGGAAAAAAAAACCCAAAAAAAACTATTTTCTTATGTTCTAATCACTCTATATATCCCTTTATTCATTGGTTGTTATCTTGTTTTTTGTTCTTAGCCCTGAAGAAGGCTAGAAATTCTGGCCGAAACGTTGTAACTAATAAGTTTTTACTTATTTGAGTTCTACACTGAACGCACCTGCATCCATCTTCTCCTTATATATTATATATTATCCATGGTCAACAATCTTCTCATCATTAGTGATTTTTTATTTACTAGATCAATGTGTATATATATGTATGTATGTAATATATACACATATATTGATCTAGTAAACATTGGAAGCTGTAATTGCAGCAGTACTTGAGTATAGCAAATTAGGGATGGTAACAGAAGGTCCTCGAGGCAGAGGCAGACTACTCGACGCAGAATAATATTTCCTTAAGGGGCTTCTTGCTCTAGGAGGGAGAGAGGCAAGGATGTGCGTAGGGAAGTAGGTAAATATTGTTGTACAATTTTATTGGCTGATGGTATTGCTCGGTAGGTACAGACTACTGGCGGCTTTTCCTAGACGCTGTGTTCTGGCGACTCTTCACTTTCTCGTATATTGTTTTAAACAAAAATAATTAATTTAATAAAA
>NW_027113495.1:166741-168202 GCF_000696795.3 Halyomorpha halys
TTGGTTGTTATCTTGTTTTTTGTTCTTAGCCCTGAAGAAGGCTAGAAATTCTGGCCGAAACGTTGTAACTAATAAGTTTTTACTTATTTGAGTTCTACACTGAACGCACCTGCATCCATCTTCTCCTTATATATTATATATTATCCATGGTCAACAATCTTCTCATCATTAGTGATTTTTTATTTACTAGATCAATGTGTATATATATGTATGTATGTAATATATACACATATATTGATCTAGTAAACATTGGAAGCTGTAATTGCAGCAGTACTTGAGTATAGCAAATTAGGGATGGTAACAGAAGGTCCTCGAGGCAGAGGCAGACTACTCGACGCAGAATAATATTTCCTTAAGGGGCTTCTTGCTCTAGGAGGGAGAGAGGCAAGGATGTGCGTAGGGAAGTAGGTAAATATTGTTGTACAATTTTATTGGCTGATGGTATTGCTCGGTAGGTACAGACTACTGGCGGCTTTTCCTAGACGCTGTGTTCTGGCGACTCTTCACTTTCTCGTATATTGTTTTAAACAAAAATAATTAATTTAATAAAATTTATATTTTGGGTGACCTAATTAGCTTAGCGCTCATTGCGAGTGCGTAGCTCATTGAAGCACTATGCTAATAACTCCAAGGCCCCAGGCTCGAATCCGGCTGTGTATCATAAAATCTAGAGGTCGAGTGTGATTCTGACCAAATCACCTCCTTGTACAACTATTGGTCCAGTAAAAATACTAAAGTACTGTACCCGTAACCTTCATGGGTTGTAGTGGTAC
Organism: Halyomorpha halys; assembly: GCF_000696795.3. Taxonomy (NCBI): domain Eukaryota; kingdom Metazoa; phylum Arthropoda; class Insecta; order Hemiptera; family Pentatomidae; genus Halyomorpha; species Halyomorpha halys. Next base: position 167,515 of record NW_027113495.1, read on the forward strand.
AGATTTATTGTTTTTTTAATAGTTTTATCATTTTCGAATGTATAATGTACTTAAACCATATTTAATAATTAAATTATTTAAGCTGCTCCGCATTATATTGTAAATTTTATTCAATTTATAAAACAATCAGGAGACAAATACTATCGAAAATGACGACCTGCTTTTTGTATAAAATCGCAATTTCATCAGAAAGTATTCACGCTAATCATACGTTATTCTAAAAATCAAATTTCCGAACACGGCTTTCAAAAGATGTAGTAAAAATCAAATATATTTAAATTATTATTTAGATTAAAAAATAGTATCATGGGCGTACCCAGGAGAAGGGGGTAGCCGCCCCCCTAGAAGTGACATAAATTAATCATTTTATATAATTTTTTTTTCAAGAAAATACTAATTCTAATAACTGATAAAGGACCACGACAGTTATATAGCATATTCTTAAAATTTTTATTTCATTCGTCTTTCCCGGCTGAAATGTCACAACCTGATTGACTATGGCTTGCCACCTCCCCACTCTGATTCACTATGGCTTACCATACCCCCTGATTGATTATGGCTTGCCACACCCCGTGATTGACAAAGGCTTGCCACCCCCCTATGGCTTGCCATCCTCACCCCCATTGACTATGGTATCCCCCCGATTGACTGTGGCTTGCTACCCCCCTGAATTACTATAGCTTACCAT
>NW_027113495.1:173697-174293 GCF_000696795.3 Halyomorpha halys
CTTGCCACTCCCCCCTGATTGACTAAGGCTTGCCACCTCCTTTGATTGACTATGGCTCGCTACCCCCTCTGATTACTATTCCTTGCCACTCCCCCTGATTGACTATGGCTTGCCACTCCCACTGATTTACTATGGCTTGCCACTCTCCCTGATTGACTAATACTTGCCACTCCACCTGATTTACTATGGCTTGCCACTTCCCCTGATTTACTATGGCTTGCCACTACCCCTGATTGACTATGTCTTGCCACCACCCTGATTAACTATGACCTGTTACCCCCCCTGATTGACTGTGGCTTGCCACCCCCCTTTGATTGACTATGGCTAGGTACCCCCCCCCGGTTTACTATGGCTTGCCACTCCCCCTGATTTACTATGGCTTGCTACTTCCCCTGATTGACTATGGCTTGTCACCCTCCCTTATTGACTATGGCTTCCCGCTAGTTTTTATCTTGGACACGCCCTTGAATAGTATTGTCTTTTTTTACAGAGATTGCAGATTGCAGAGATAGAAGTGTAGAAAATCTCTTTCTTTGAATTTATAAAATTTTTGAAGTATAATCTCAATGGCTGTTAAAATATGCACTTATCAAAAT
>NW_027113495.1:174552-178930 GCF_000696795.3 Halyomorpha halys
TTTGTTAAAGAAAATATTGAAGCTTAAAAATAGTGGTTCGTTAGTTCGATTTAATGACGAGCGTTTCGCTCTTTTCCAATCACGATATTCCTCTACAGGGCTGCTAGAAGCTTTTTTTTTCAGTAAATTGGAGTTTTGGGTGGCACAGGATTTCCGTGCCAATGAATTCATGAGGCACAAAAAAATTGTTGTAAAGGTTTAAGCAGAATACTGGATTTCAGGATCCACTTTGCAGGTATACAGACAGACATTACTCTAAACGTGCAATAAATTACTTAGAACTTGACAATAGATGAAATTAATTATTTTTTTACTATTTCTTTATCAATGGTGATTTAAACATTGTTTTACTCCATGTTTGCTCTAGTTCTGTTTCAATTGTCTTTCATGTCGTGGTTTTGAGGTGTATATGAACTATTGGAAGATTAGTAGACCGCTTGTATTTATTTGAAGGATAATGGTCAGATTGGCGTTAAAAAAAATAAAATAAAATTTAAAAAAAATAGACAAAATAATAGAAAAAATGTTTATTAGCTACCAAAATGTTGTCCCACTTTGCAAGGTTTCATCAGTGCCAAATGATAACAAGATTCAAACATTGTCAGTACGACGAAACAATAACAATATACCTAAAAAGTTACATAAAAAATAAAAGTAAAAAAAATAATTAGTTAAAAGTATAATAATGGTTAACAAATCCGGAATGTACCACTGGAGTAATAATTAGTGAAATATTAATTAATAGAAGTAGTAATAATTACAGTAAAATTTAGAGAAGGAATGAGTAGGAAAACAATTGGGGTTTAAGTATGGTGCAATAACATATCAAGTAGGTAGATAAATGTAAGTAATAGACAAATAGATAAATGATGTAGGGTATTATAATAGAAGTTAATTATTTATAGTAATAAATCATAATTGATAGTAATACTATCACTCATTACTCTACTCGTTAATCATTATTATTCTATTGATTTATATTCTGTCAAACAGAATACCCAAAGGCAGAGACCATGAGTTTAAATACTCAGTTATATTAGTGTAAATTTAAAAGTAATTAGTTTCAAGCTACAAATACCTCGTCATGGTAACTAAACCGTTTAGAATCTTCTTTACGTATCTTCTCTAACTAGAGAAGATTCTAGTTTACTTACCATGACGAATTGTTTGGAACTGTACCCAAATTATTTTTGAATGTACACTAATGCCCTGATGATGCTTGAATAGCATTCTACAAGATTAATAACTTATATTTTTTGAGACTACAATGATCTTTTTGTTTATTTAAATTCATATTCGTTTATTTTCTATATCCAACTAACCAGTTTAGTTATCATGACGTAACTTATCTAACTAGAGTTTATTTTTCTCCTTTATTTTATTATATCTAACTAAACATTTTAGTTACCATGACGTAACTTCTCTAACTAGAGAAGATTCTAGTTCAATTGGCGAGTTGTTTGGAGCTGTACATAAGTGTATACATGAATGTACACTAATGCCCTGATAATGCCTAAATGGTATTCGGCGAGATTAATAATTTATAGTTTTTGTGACTTCAATGACATTTTTGTTAATTAAAATTCATATTCGTTTATTTAACTTAGTTTTTTTCATTTTTTTTTTTACAACTTTCGATGTGTATTTTTGTAATTGTTTCTTCATTCTAACAATGTTTGTATCTTGTTACCATTTAGTCCCAATGAAGCCAAGCAAAATGTTAGTTACTAATTAATAACTTTTCTGCTGTTTTGTGTACCTTAGACCGCAGCCGGGTGATCTTCCTGCAAGTATTTAGATTTACTAATCAAGGACAGCTTAATAATCTAAACACAGTCTCGATGCCGTTGTATTTATATTTTTTTTAACTTGTGACAATACAAGACGGATTGTAACACCTACACCAATAAATGGCATACTCCACGATGCACCAAACCATAGCAGTAGCCATCACCCAAAACCTGAGAGATGGGAGGCAAATCCTGAGCAGAGAAGACGCAGGGCCGCTAGATCCATTAGCAACTTGTTGCTACATCCGTTCTTCAACTTCTTCCGGCTCGTTAGCCAACTCGGACAGAAGAGCGCTCATCCTCGGCCATTATCCTCTTAGGGTCTCTTTAACTCAACTCCACCCTTCCGTTCATCTCCCACAACTGGAGCGGGCCTTAAACTTTACGCAATTCAGCATAGGGTAACAACTCAGAGCTGTTAATGTTCCCTCACATAAAGTTTCTCTAATCTAACAATTTATCATTTCGTAGAACTGAGCCTTTCTCTCTCTCTTTTTTTTTTTCTAGCACAGTTAAATACAACTATGTATTGAGGATATTGATATAAAACGAGAATATAATTTGTAAAACAGTAATTGTTTAATAAAATCAACATAATTAATTTAAAAAATGAATGTTAATTCCATTGCTGATTCCATTCATTCAAATGAATGATAGACACATGTGTCACCTGCTATTCGCTGATGACCAATTGATAATAGCGCTGAACGAGTTTGATACAGGCTGAAAAAATTAACAATAGGACCTGAATATTAACTACACCAAAACAAAATATATATCAACAGAGAAAGAGGAGTTGAGTGGCCTGCTACCTTGGCTCAATGTAGGGATGGGATATCGAAATATCGATATTTTGTCTCCGATATCCGATATTTTGATATCGATATCGAGTAACCGATAATATCGGAATATCGGTTTCTAAAAAAAAAATCCAAATTTTGATATTTTGTTAAAGAAAATATTGAAGCTTAAAAATAGTATTTCGATATTTTAATATTCATAATTTCAAATTCATTTCAATATTTGACATTTTTATAATTATTAATTTCTAACATTATTCCGATATTATTTAACGACAAATTTAAAATGGAATATCGTTATTTTGTTTCATTAATTTAATATACATTAAGATAACATAACATAACATATGTGGTAATTCATCGAAATTTGGTTTAAAAAGATTAAGAAAATTAAAAAAAAAAACATAAAAATAGTTTTTCAATATTTTAAATGGATAAATTTATGTTCCTTTCGATATTCTACATTGTTATTAATACTGATATAGAAGATGAGAAACAATGTTTCGATATTTTTTCATCGAAAATCGATATTTGGTTTAAAAAGATTGAGAAAATTTTTAAAAAAGCATAAAAATAGTTTTTCGATATTTTGCATTGTTATTAATATCGATATCGAAGATTAGAAACGATATTTCGATATTTTATTTTATAGAATTAACCTACTTAACTACTTTACTTACTTAATTAACCTAATTATAGAAGCAAACTATAAAATTTTATGAAAAGTTAAGAATTAGTTTTTTGAAATTTTATTTTGATGAGTTCTTATTCATTTCGATATTCAAGATTGCTAATAATATCGATATCGAAAAATCTACAATAAATACTGTTAACGTATTTAAACGTACTGTTATAAGACTTTGACTATATATCTTAATTCATACATATGTACATTGTTTATAAGTAGCAATATAATATTTTCATAAAACTCTTGACACATATTTTGATATGGACTAAAATAAGACATATAAAATATTGAATGGGCGGGGTAATGCTTTACTATTTCTTTTATTATTTGTTCTTTCGGAAATATAATTAGTCCAATATATATTTTTCGAAAATCACAAAAATCGTGATAACTTGAGTACGAACCCACCGACTACACAGAACTTGGGGACGTAAGTGGGTTAATGAGTAAAATTTTTGTGATGCGCGTACCACACTAGATTATTAAAGTAGTGAACATTCGAAATCAGAGGTAGGGTAATTAGAACATATAGTACAAGAGCCGGATTAGCCCTAATAGAGCTATTTACGTCCAATAGTTCTCCAGATATAGCTTTTTAAAAAGCAACATTTCATAAAAATATACTGAAATATCAGTAGTCAGTTAATTTATTTTGAGAAATCTATATCTCAGGAACTATGTGACGTACCGATGTCTATTAGCAATCAAATTAAAGCTAATTTAATGTACTATAGAGTAGTTTTGACCTTTACCTTCATAGGAATGGTATTTTTCATGATATTTGCATAGGTAAGGGGAATAAAAAATGGCGGCTGTTTCAAAACGTTAAAAAACACTAATTTTTCATTCGGAGACCTATATCTTAAAAACTACCAACAACACTAAAAAACCTAAGAGCACATTATTTAAAGAAGATTAAATTTGCTGAAATATTAGCCCTAAAAGAGCAATTTACGTCCAATAGTTCTCGAGATACAGCTTTTTAAAAAGGAAAATTTCTTTAAAATCTTCTGAATGATTAGTTGTTAGTTAATTTATTTTGAGAAATCTATATCTCAGGAACTATGTGACGTACAGATGTCTATTAGCACTCAAATTAA
>NW_027113495.1:179285-187619 GCF_000696795.3 Halyomorpha halys
TTCATAAGGGGAGTAGTTTATATGCTATTCGCATATGAATATAAATTAGGCAAATGAAAATTTGTCCGAACAACTATGAATCAATTTATTTTAGCAAATTTCATGGAAACTACTACTCCTACGAAAATAAACATCCATAACTACTATATAGCTCATTACACTAGCTTTAATATGATTGCTAATAGACATCTGTACGTCATATAGTTCCTGAGATTTAGATTTCTCCAAATAAATTAACTAACTACTTATATTTCAGTACAACATTTCCATACAACATTTTTATGGAATTTTGCTATTTAAGAAGCTATTTATATCTCGAGAACTATTGAACGTAAATAGCTGTATTAGGGCTTAAATTTTAGCAAATTCACTCTACTATAAATAATTTTACTCTCTTAGATTTTCTACTGTTGTTGGTAGTTGTAAAGATATAGAGCTCCGAATAAAAAATTAATTATTTTTAAGGTTTTAAAACAGCCATCATTTTTTATTCCCCCTACCTATATTTGGCATACTCATCAATTTTGACGAGTAATTATATCTAGTTTTCAATTAAGTAATCAAAAATTGGAGTTAAATAACTGCCTTTTTTCTCCTCTTGGGCTCTTGTACTAATAGTGTAATGGTTAATGCATTAGCTGATAAAAACGGTTTCAAGTCTTTTAGTGTACCAGTGAATCAGTTCGATTATAAATGGTGAACAACTGGCTAAAAAACGATAAGTTGTATGTAACTGATATTAAATATTCAATGTAGGTTATATGTCTAGGATGTTTTAGCAACTTTTACGTTAATTACTTTTTTTTTACAAATTTGTTAATATTACGTTTTCAGTTAATTTATCGGTTCTACTCTTTTTCTATAATATAATTCATCTTCTAAAAAATAGTGTGTTGACTATTAGATGTATTGTTCTATCATTACTTCTCAACACCTTCCAACCCCTCCCCATCTTTCAGCTCTCGCATTCACAGCATCAATATAAATCGTGGGGTGTAGCTCGCCTTCCTGCATCGACAATCGCTGATGGAGGCTGATCATCCATCACCGACTCCGACCCTCAACAATATTGTTATTTTTCCTAAATTGCCCTCCCTCTCCCCAATTTCAATTTCCTGAGGCCTTATAGTCTGTGGTGCCCTTTCCCCTGGGTTGCCCCGGCGACTAACGTCATCATCATCCTTCAACTCCTCCCCTCCCTCTCCGGTCTCTAATTAATGGAGGCCTGGAAATTAAAAGTCATTTGGGTAATTGGGTAGAGCTAAGTCTAGAGGAAACATGGGTTTAATGGGCTGCGAGGTGACGTGTCCTGGAGGGGTGCGCTGTCGCGACATTGTCCAGGAAGGGTGCAACTCATTGAAAGCCTTTAGTCTTGTGGTTCAAGTGCAAGCAGAGATTTTCTCGAGAGGCCAATTAGTTCTCGAGCGAAAAACCATGAAAAAGAAGCTCATCTAATTCTTTAAAATACCATGAATACCATTAAGTTAGCTGAGTGGCCTCTTTGTGTGCTAGCAGGATTCAAATCTTAACAGTGGATGTAATGAAGAGAACTATGTGCATGATAAGACGTTCCCGCTACATTATGTTAAATATAAATATAATAATTATATTAAATATTAATGTAATAACAAATATTCAGGAGTCTTCCTAATTTATTTTTAAATAGAGCCAATCAAAAGTAGAGGTAAAATCTCATTTATTGCTATTTTTACAACCGTCATTAAATATTTGGTTAATTTTGAAATACATAATTATGATATAATGTAATAATATTGAAAGGTCTTGGGTTCATAAAAGAGTATTTAAAAAATCTGTTTTATTTTTTTCCCCCTAAAATGAAATATACACATTCATACTATTGCCTTTTATTTATCATTAATAAATTACTAATCAGCTCCCTCGCACGTATTAGCGATCAGAGAAGTAAGGTGAATATAAAATATAAAATTACGATTTTACAAGATATGGTACCTCGAAAACTGGAACATTTCTAAAACTTTATTATTTAATAAACAAACTTAATAATTGTTTTTTAAAATGTTTAACAGCCTTCTTACTTTAATTAAATTATTTTTTTACTTCTATTTAATTTTCTATATGTAATATTGATCATTACATTTATAATTTAAAATAGATTTAATGAGAATGATTTTTTTTTGTCTGAGATCATAAGGTTCCTAGTTTCTACAATTAAATTAAATTTTATAAGTTTTAACCGATACGTCTCTTCGCTAAATCGCTCAGAATTGTAAGATATAAAAAAATATTTTTAATTGATATGTATATTTCTTAAAAATTAAATAAAACTTTGAAAAATTTGTTCATAAAGTAGTTTAAAAGTGAAAGAAGAGTAACATTTTCTTTCTAATTTTTACCAAACCACAACGAAGTTGGGATGGTGATACTTCGATAGCTTTATCATGCAAGTTTATTGAAACCAAAAAGCTTCATCATCATTTTTCGACTATCAATATTAGTGTTCGTTTCACACATTTTCTCAAACGTCTAATCAATTTATTAATTATCAATAATTATTCAATTTTTTTAATTATTGAAATAATATTAAATATTTTTGTATTTAAGAAATTAATCATAATAACGATTTTAATATTTAATGTATAATGAAATTATTAATTTTCAGTATTTTTTTTTTATTATTGAAATAATATTAAATATTCTTCACTAATTTTCTATATTTAAGCAATTAATTAACAATTTTTTTGAATATTTAATATTATTTCAATAACTTAAGCTAAATTTAATGATCACTAATAACTAGATTTTATATTCAATTTTAAAATAATTAATTGCTCAACTATAGAAATTTAAATAAAAATATTTGCTATTATTATAATAATTTAAGGAACATTTTAGGGCGTAGGTACCGGAGCGGTAGTGTCAGAAGGCTGTGGGTTCGATTCCCACCTGGGTCAGTCAATATTTGTTTCGAGATGACCCCGAGAACTGAATCATGCCCTTCCATGAATCCTCGACATTCCTATCGCCTCTAATTCATTTCTATTCAGTGTATAATCTGTTATAAAGATTCATTTCTATACCCATTGAAAACTAGTATACTGTATAGGGTTGGCTGTAAACTGTATAAGTCCTGAATGGAGGACTTAAACAGAAAAAAATAATAATAATTAATTATAGGATCTAATATTAAAATTATAAAAAGATGTTAGTGATTAATTTCTTAACTAGAAAAAAATGTGTAAAAATAAAGAAAAATATTTAATATTATTTTAATAAATTTATTGATAATTAATGATTTGCTGGAGACCGAAAGATTTTTGATCGAAATAGATCGAGTCTACGAACAATATTATCGATAGTCGCTAAATTATGTAAGAGCGGGTAAAAATAACAAAAAATGTATTATTATTCTTTGATTTTTAAAGTATTTTATAAACTAAATTTTCAAATTCTTATTTAATTAAAAAATATAGATATCAATAAAAACTAATATCTCGTACCACAATTATTACATTACACAAGCACATTTTTTTAAATCTAACAATTCTGAGCTATTTAGGAAATAATCATGTCTGTAAAAAAGAGAGTTCAATAAGATTCAATATAATTTCCGAAATGTAGGAATTACTGGAAGCTGATATAATCTAGTAATGGAGAATTTTATTTTATGATAAGCTACACAGTTATTACAGCCGTTAGTAAAACACTTATACAAATTTATCCTTGTTATTAAAACTTTGGTTGGAAAATTCTTATTAAAAATCTCTTAATCAAGAATTAATAACGAAGAGAGCGCCGCTTTTAATCAATAAAAACCTGAGTATTAGCAGGTACTCCAGAGAGATTTGAGCTCTGAATTTCTTTCTTTTTTTTAAGAAAGGCTTAAAAAAATAAGCAATTCTAAATTGCAACAATTATGAAATTAATTAAACGTTGAACGCTAGACTCAGCTTGTAATTATAACACAACAATCAATTATAATTGTGGTACGCTGTTTCACTTGCGTTAATGTTATGATATACATCCCTATCACATAAAAGTAACGAGTACATTACCAAGTGAATTTAATTAAAAGAATAAAGAGCAACGAAATTTATATGAAAAACAAAAGGACTAATTATTGTTTAAAAAAATAACACGAAGAGTTTTTAGGTTGATGGATATTTAACTACGGGAAGAAGAATTTCTTTTTTTAATAAATCCATCTTGTAAATTTTCTAACCACTTCTCAATAACACATATAGTGTTGTTTTTTAATTTACCAACCCCCTAATAAAACTAAAAATTTTTTTCGTCAGATGTATTACCTCCCTTATTGCGGATTATTTCTGCTTTTTCAGATACTCGTTTGCTTCTAATTTCAAATAGTAGATAGTGTTGATATTGCATATGAATCTGGTGGTTAATGTTTTTTCTTGTTTGTTAGCTCAATTAAGATGAATTTTAATTAATTTAGTGTTTTAATCTGTAGATCATTTGTTTATGATAATCTGTGATGTTATCTGATAGGTAATAATTTAAACTGACAAATTTGGTTGTCAGTAATTTTCAGCTTTATAAACAAAACAGTATTTAAGTCTACTATTGAAGCAGAGATGATACATATATACTTGTCAGACTTAGAATTTCTTTATTTTTTAATTCAAATAAGAAACAACGAAATATTTCGCATGCATATTACAGAGCTCCCTTTTAGAAGCTCAGAACTAGATATGATTCGCTAATCATACCCATATATAAAATCAGAGCCATTATCAACTCCTGACACAAACTTTCTTATTACTATATGAGGAGAAGATGGTTAGAGGTACAGTTATTAGCTATTTTTATTTATTTGTTGTTAGCTATTTTTATTATTTGCGGGATGCTAGGTGCTTTCATATTGTCGAATTACTATCCCTATCTTTTTATTCATCTTGTTTTTTGTTCTTAGCCCTGATGAAGGCTAGAAATTCTGGCCGAAACGTTGGCACTATTAAATATGTTTTTACTTATTTGTTTTCTTCACTGAAAACCAAATTCTTCGCACCCTCAGGCATCATTGCCTTATATATTAACCACGGTCAACAAACTTCTAATCACTATGTTACTTAATCGTGAAAAATATATCAGAGAACTAACCAAAAGTAGAAATTTCTTGGCAAGTTTTTTTTTAAATTGATATTTCCCATACTCGATATATTAAAATTACATTTGTAAACCTAAATAATATTTTTTAAATATCTAGTGTAGTGTGAGCATCAAACAAATTTCGTTTGTCATTCTATCTTGAGTTGAAATTAATTCTTGCTGAAGTATGGCTACTGAAATATAGGTTATTATATATATTTCTTAACTGTTTATTTCATATTAAAAAAAATATAAAAATAAGAGAGTTCTTACAACCACCATCCAAAACAAAAATATGTATTCAAAAATACTAAATTTATAAATTTAGGTAAAGGAATTTGAGTTTTAGACATCAATTTTTTCATAAGCTATACATTTTAAAGAATATACTATACCTCTAGGATATTGCTGTTTATTTTGACATTTTGTTTTCAACCGGAAAATATTTCTCATTTAGCTAGTTATGCAATTCCTTGATAGTAATTATTTAATGAACAAAAACTAAAATAAAAGGAAGCTAATTCGTCATTAAAGCCAGGTCAAACAGTTACAATGAGAATATTAAATTTTAGATATTAAAGGACCAATTAAGTTTTCATTGACGTAACGAGATCAATCAAAATCGTTAGAACTTTTTTAAAAATAAATTATAAATTATTTAAATATAAATGGATAATTTAAAGTGGCACTTCTGATGGGTCGATTTTAACAAGAAGGTTTCCGTAACATCCCAGACAGTAAATTCGTAAAATTTATGTTTTTTAAACTTTGTATTTATGTGCTAGACTGACCACGTACACGGACCACTTTGTAGACTTATTTATTTGAACTTAGTAGACTTAAACATTAAAAAACTTTTTACTATAATGCTACTAACATAACGTGTAATTAAAAATGTTAAAGCACCCCAATCAAGCCTGAAAAAATCTCTCTTTAACACATCAGCTGTATTATTTATAAAGTTAATAAATGAAAAATAAAGCAGATGGACAGGATCGTAATGCGACGGCATTATTTTGGAAACAAGTAGTTTAAGAACATCCACTGGATATCACTGAGTAATCTGAACTTTCTAACTTAAAATCGATTTAGCTGTTTGCTAAAAAAAAAGGTCAGGCTAAGCAAATTATTTTTCCATAACAAACCCAATGGTAATTGGATTTATAATAAAATGGTAGAAAAGCTGCCAATTATCTTTAAAATGTACGACCCTAGTAAGTCTTAGCCTTTATCTAAAATTTACAGAAGGCAGGAAGATACCGTGGTAGCTAAACGAGTTGATGCACAACTTAATGACCAGAGCAGTGCCGATTCGTTTCTAGTATGAGAGGATTGTCTATTTTCGTGGTATAAAAACTCGACCCACCCACTCAAGTTAAAATAGGTTTGATACCTATAGGATAAATCTCGTCCCTCGTATGACAAAAATTACCAGGTAGAAGATAAAAAAAAAAAAAAAATAAAATTAAAAAGACTTGCTCATGATGGACAAGGCCATGACAAAATACATGTAATTCAAAAATACTTTGTCCAGTTGTAACCCAAAAGTAAATTTTTTCCGATACCTCTAAAACAGATAATAAAATATGAATCATAAATTGCATTACATAAATGAAACATAAATCCAATTTAATACAACCTTTTTCTACCTGTGTTGCTTGAAGGTGTCCAGTGAAATACTTATCTTAAGTTTTGATATGATATTTTGTAAGGAATCTTCTTAAATCTTAGGAGGTCAGGGGCTTTTGGTTATAATAAAATCCATCAACTATATTATACTTATTTTCAGGAATCAATTCACCTTCATGCACTTCTTTATTATTTTAACTTTAGAACAACGTCGAGAGGTCCTCTGCCTATTATCCAGTTCTGCAAATAAAAATATCTTCAACCAATAGTTTATTATTAACATATAATTACAATCAACAAAGTGTGTATTGGACCTTAATAACAATTTTTTATACATTTTCATTCAAAAAATTCAATATTTAAATATATATACATCATTTCACTGATTTATAACCTTTTAGAAATCTAAAATGTTTCTTCACATCGGGCTAAAATATCTCAGTAATGGTTCTTATTTGTGTTCTTACTTTATTATTAATTTGTGTCATGTGTCATTTTAATATAATTCCCAAATGAATATGAGTCTTAAGTTTTTCATTAACAAGCTTATTTTTTTTATTGACTTTCATTAATGCTGTTTTGTTTTTTCAAACAAATGTTTTCCTAAAACCGTTTTTTCAATTTAATTTTTTTTTCATTTCAAGTAATTATGACATTTATATATTTTTATATTTATAAATTACCTTTTCAAATGCACTTCCCTCCTTTGTCCACTTACTTCTTCAAATTTCAGTGCACTGAGCCCTGCATTGTTACTAAGCTTAAACCCATTAACGTTATCACTATATTTAACAAAATCGGGCGGTTAGTAAATGCTCTAGAAAGTGCGAAAAAAAAGTGGTGGAAAAGTAAACTAGGTAAAAAACAGCTTTTAATATCGCAACTTATATGTTCTGAGTTTGATAATTATCATTTTTGAATATACAGACGTATGCTGGCTGACTTAATATGCACAGAAAGAATTTCAACATAATCTTAAGCTTAGGAAAACCGTGCTGGAACAAAACAATACCACGATAAACCAACTTATTCAAGAACCTTTATAAAAGAGATTTTTCACCACTAATTGAAAAATTTTACATTTAGAAACAGTTTTTTTTACCAAAATTTAAAAATCTCTTCAGCTCCAAAATTAAAAGATGGTTTGGAATGATTTATAGGAGAACGACCAATTTATGTAATTAAAAAAAAAGGTTTAATGAAAGTAAAAATCATTAATTTGTTTTTAAATTAAAAATTAAATCATAAATAATCTGATAATGGATCTAGCATGTCGGGCTGAAGGAAACGGAACTGCGGTTACTGAGCGGTTTTTCCCCCAAAGATGAGGGGCCGAGGGTAGTGCAGTTGGAAGACGATCAGTCATTGGTTGAAGGCGCAGTAGCGAGCCTTTCCATTGGCTGATATATTGAGCTCCAGGGTCATTAGCTATTGACTCAGAACAGCGAACCGTCAGTAACTTTACCATTCCTCCAAATATTTACAAACCTTATTGAATGTTTGAATCTGATAAGATTTTTTAGTGTTGAAAGAAGTGCATCAGTATTTCCAAAATAGTGGAGTAAATGAATTAATATGTATGATAATTCATTACTGAACATTATATTTTTTATATCC
>NW_027113495.1:187854-193407 GCF_000696795.3 Halyomorpha halys
TATTTATATCTTATATTTTAATTTTATGCAAATTTTGTAATTCTAAAGAGGAAAAAAAAGGAAATATGTATTGAGTTAATAAAAAAGAATTAAAAGAAAAATTAAGTGTTGAAACAGAAAAATAAAAGAACAAAAATGATACTTTTCAACAGCAGGGGCCGAACGGCACTGGATATGCATAGTTTTTTTTGGTGAAAGAAAGCTAAGTATATTTTGTGTATAATGTTTATTTTAATTTAAAATGTAATGTTCATTATTTTCGATTACCGTAGGAAGAATAAAAAATGGCGGGTGTTTCAAAGCGATAAAAATAACTAATTTTTCATTCGGAGCTCTATATCATGATAAGTAGGAACAACCCAAGAAAATCTAAGAGAACGTCATTTAAATAAGAGTAAATTTGCTAAAACGTGAGCCCTAATAGAGTTATTTACGTTAAATAGTTTTCGAGTTATAGCTATTTAAAAAACAACATTTCATAAAAATCCCATACAATATGGGATATACTGAAAGATCTTTAGTTAGTGAATTTATTTTGAAAAAATTGCTAAAGAAAAAAGCTGTATCTCGAGAACTATTGGACGTAATTAGCTCTTTTAGGGCTAATATTTCAGCATATTTACTCTTCTTTAAATAATGATCTCTTAGATGTTCTAGTGTAGTTGGTAGTTTTTAAGATATAGAGCTCCGAATGAAAAATTAATGTTTTGTTAAGGTCTAAAGAGCCGCCATTTTTTATTCCCCCTACCTATACTTGGAAGACTCATCAATATTGACTAGTAATTATACCTAGTTTTCATTAAAGAAATCAAAATTTGGGGGGAGATGACTGCCTTTTTCTCTTCCCGGCTCTTGTACTATTATCCCATCTCCGTAACAGCTGAATAACCCCATGTTCATAGAATGTCTGTGGTTTATTAGCGAAAAAGTGATCAAGGTGCTACCTTATACCATGTTTATTTTCAAACCGTTTTCCACTTAAGGAATTTTGTAGAGACCGGAATAGGTGGTAGCAAGTAAGTAGCATGGTCCGGTGAATAGGGAGGGTGGGACAAAAGTGGTTCCAGGTGTTTCGTTGGGTCTCCAAGATTTTTTTGTTGCCCTACATTATCGTGGACAATCCACTTTTCATCCTCTGACTTTTAAGAAATGAATCATTTTCTTGACTTTTCCGGAGTGAATCGCAAATGGAAATGCGTGTTACCAAGTTGACTTCGGTGAGAGAGTGGGGGACCAAAACATCAAGCCAAGAAACATAGCTAAGTTTTCGCAAATGATTTTCTACGCTTTTATGTGATACATGTTGGATCTCTGCAATGTCTCGCACTGATTGAGTTGGATTTTGATCAACTATCGCCTTAACATTAATGCTCGAAACCTGGCAATCCAATTTTAGCACGTGCGCACTGTTAAGGCATTATTCCCATAGGCCCCGCATATTTTATTATGTGTCTCTGGACCTCGCTTTCCTTTTTTAAGTAATAAAGCTAAATATGCCTATAATGCACGACATTACCGTCCATCTTTTCAGCTAGATCACAAATACAACTAATCTTAACAAATGTGAACAGGCATAACTGTTTAAATAGTACAAATAGGATAAACAATCCTCTTTTGGGATTAATTGCATCAGAAAAATGTGAAGTATTATAAACAAAACATGAATACAAAAACCGAAAGGGCTTATTTGCCAACCCTATATTATTGCCACGCTCTCGAGATCTGATACAACTGATTTTTTTTGTTTCGGGTGACCTTAAACTAGAAGTCAATGAGAAGCTGGTCAATGACCTTAATTATCTAATAAGAAGAATAAATTGAACTTGCAACAGCTTGTCTTAACCAATTATTACCTTCATTAATACCCTTAATGATGAAGGTTATCAGTTTGGACATTTAATATGGATGTAAATTTTTATATTTCATTAATAAAGCAATTGAAACATATAATATTTTATTTGTAATAACCTAAATTATTCATAACAATGTAACTCTCTCGACAAGAATACAGTGTAATCTTGATAATCCGAACTAATTGATGCATGGGGGTGTTCGGATTGCAGGAAGTATTTTTTAAAAATGGTGTAAAAAAACCGCAATATGTATGTAGAAAACTATTTTTACTTATTTATTTTTTATAAGTTTTATTGGAAAGTTGATAGTCAGAAGTTTTAAAAAATTATAAATTATTGAAAAAATGTTTGCTTTTACATCCCAAGTAATAATTTGCTAAAACTATAAGATTTTTCATTTATAAGTAAAATAAAGGATTAATCAAAATAAAAAAATACTCTTTGTACAAATTTATTTAAAACGCGATAAAAAAAAAATGTGCTTACCAACGAAATTTAGAATCAAATGATTTATACAATAGGCATTATGTTTTTCTAATTCCAACAAAATATGGTATGAACACTTCCAACAGGAGTTAGATTACCCGATGTCGAAACTGTAAAAATTCCGACTTTCGATTTTCACGCTGATTACAATAACGTGATTATAGTCTTAATTTCTGTATAAGATCAAGGTGAATCTAATGTCTATTGTCTAACTACAGTTAGAAACTGTACAACAACGCATCACACGGAAACACATTAAATTCTTTGACAGCCTCCCTGCTTCCTTCAATCCAGTATTCCAGTCTATCACTCCATCCCCCCTTCCTGCGAGGTGGCAGGGCAGGAAAGGTTCCCAAAACCCAATCAACATCACCTCATAACTCCATCTTCTGATGCACCCCTTCTCCCTCCCTCACACTTCTTTCGACTGACTATTTTTCTTATTATTTCACCATTATCTATTGTCTTTATTAATTCATGTTTTTATTTTACCTTCTATGCTATACAACACGAGGAGACCCCTCACCTCCGGAATTAAAATAGCAATTTTTTAGAATGGCTATCTCATAAGTAACAAATAAACATAACAGGTAACCTTAAAATACCAAAGGTAGTAATTGGTAGGACCCAACACGAATTACTTTTCTTTTTCACAGTAATGCACTTATTAATTCACTTTTTCTTTCTGTTTTAGAGGGATCGGAAAAAAAAAATTGGATTCTAAAGTTAACTTTTAGTTTTCAATCTTCAGTATCAATTTTTTAAGATAAAACAGCACGTTTATGAAGTTATGAAAACAAGCACTAGAATTTTCTCAGAACATATAGTGTAGTGGTGTAGTCAGCAAATGAGAAGATAGCGATGCAAGGGTGCTCGTGGATGCATCATACGAGTATAAAGGACACAAAGGAGCGTGCTTAAGACGCTATCTTGTGATACTTGAGAGTTCAGAAAGAGGAGAGGAAGGATTCTTAAGATCAGAGGAACTTGTCAATGGAGGAAGCCTCAAAAGCATGAACGTAGGTGGAAGGTAAGGAAGGATTAATTTTTTATAATATTGAATAAAGTGGACATTTTGGTTTATATATTTATAATTTTAGTACATATTGGGTGAGTTAGTATGTGTATTATGAAGATTAAAAAATGAAATTTTATATTTTGTACAACGGTTTATTTTCGTTTTCTCCTATAGATATATCCATAAAATATGGTTTATATTACATTTATTTATAACAACAGACTTCGTAATCGTAATTCAAACTATATGGTACCATATCCGTACAATGGCGTATCAGAAGAACTAATAAATATATCAATCCCAAAGAAAACTAAAAAAGAAATATTTGACTATGTACTTGTAAATGACCCCATATCTTCCTGTAGGTTTTCTTAATTCCACTTAATAATTCATTATATTACGATTACAATTACGATTATACATATTGTATATTTATAAATAAACATATTTGAATGTGTATATTTATGTTTAATTATATATCTTATTTATTTAGATCCTTATTTTTATCGTGTTTTTATTGTACATCTTATTCCGTTTTATATTTTATACTGCATTCTTATTTTTAATCAAGTTCACTCCTCACTTATTATTAATTCCGTAGCTCATTATTATTAATTCACTAATTGTAAGTTTGTATCATTATTCTTTACTTCATAAGTTCTTTCAATTATTTTTATTATTATTGTTTTTGTTTTTACTTTATTTACATTTTAGTATTTGGTTAATTGAATTATTAGTTTTATTATGAGGTGTAGAGAGTTGACCGTAGATTAATGATTGGAGAAGTTTGTTGGGGGGTGCGGTCAGCAATAATTTAATTCAATATTTTGTATAATTCTAAATTTGTTTGTATTCAATTCCTTTTCAATTGTACGTTTCTCTAAATGTTGTTGTTATCTCTTTTGTCGTATAGCCCTGATGAAGACCTGAAACTCAGGTCGAAACGTCGGCATAAGTAAATAAATATGGTTTTGTTTATTTATGTTGTTCTTTGCTGACCGTACCCCCCGACAAACTTCTCCAATTATGATTTTTATTGCTTGAGATTGATTCTTATTTTACTGTCATTGCTTATAAATCTTAGTAGCCACACAGCGCCCTAATAGTAAAAATTGTAATTAACTACTTTCATTCATATCTATCATTTATATATGTAATTTTGACAATGGCTGACAGATGTTGTATTCTGGTCGGACCATGTTGGATGTACTTTATTAATAAATAAAAAAAACAAATTCAATAAAGTATGCTTTCCATTAGACAATTCTATTGACAAAAAATTGCTTTAGAATTGAATCATAAACGGACAATTCGACAGACCTAATTATAGTCAATTATGAAAGAGGTTTTTTTTATTAAATATAAACATTATTTTTCGGTTATAATAAAACTATCAACATGCCCCTCCTACAAATCCACTGAGGGAAGTCTTCAATCGCAATTCAATGATGCACGCCATATTGATGGGATCATACAGATATGGCCTCACGAAATAACTGCTCAAGTTTCATTGATAAGTGATTTCAAAAAATGAGATTGCTTAGAAATTGGTGACAACACAAACGTAAAAATGTTAACAAAGTGTATTTTTCAGGAGTAAAATAAATATAAAATAAAGTATATAAAATATTAGGAGGTGATAGACATTTTCCTATAATTTACTATCTCAGTGATAACAAAAAAGTGTTCATCAGCTATAGTTTTCAGAATGATTGTATTTTACGGAGATGTCAAATACAAGTTCACGAGTGTTGAACTCATGAATAATTGGAAACCAAGACGTCTATTTTTCTCTTAAACTAAATATAAAAAATTGATTAGGTTTTCGCATGTTTGGATGTGTTAAGTCAACTTTTTTGACTACTTTGCAGTTTATTTTGTTTAACTTTAAAAGATTGGTAAGTTTAACCATTTTTTTTTATAGCTCGCTCGCAGATTAGCTGATATTTAATTATAATATACGTCTTTTATAGAATGTTTTCACTACAAAATGTTTAATTTTATATTTATAAGCGAAAAACAGGAAAAAGGTCCAATTTGTTTATTTTAGTTTTTAAACCAGAGTGGCTTGCGATGGGGTTAACGTGAAAGTAGGAATCATCACCTCAAAAAACATCAAATCGTAGGAGAAACAGCTTTTTAATTTTATCCTGGTACACCCTTTTTGAACTTTGGTTTTTTTACTAATCTTATAGC
>NW_027113495.1:194260-198778 GCF_000696795.3 Halyomorpha halys
TCTCATGCAAATGAACACTTAAAACTCGTTTAGTTTAAATTGACTATTAAGTTTAAATTTAAGTTAATTCTCGGCCGATTTTCATAAACTTTCTAAATCTTACGCAATTGAACACTTAAAACTTAAGAGATTTTTAGAGTGAAAAACCATTCGAATGTAAAATTAGTTTGTACTTAAATACTAAATAAGCTTGTCTCGTTGTTAACTTACAGTTAATTACAGCTGCCACAGTGGTAATTATTACAGAGAAAGGTCATTCTGAAGCTGTTTTAGCGATCGCACTTAACTCTTCTTTAATCTTCTATTTGTTCTAATGCTCTTTAATGTACTGGATGTTCCCCTAATTCCAAATAATGGCCCGATGGAAGTCCTGAAGCATTGGGAGTGAATCCTCTTTGGACAATAATTCAGGGGCTAGACAAAGGGCAGCCCTAAGCCCCGACGGGATGGGGCAGGTCCGAGCCCACGGACTTATTATAACGGCACCAAAAATCCATAGACCTCCTCTTCTATCACAAATCTTTATAAATCGGCCTCAGCTTAACCCTGCACTTTTTTTTTTTTTGTTTACCCTCTACTTGGCCATTTTTGAAATATGGGGAAGGGGGGTTTATGGTACCTAAAGTTAACCAACTTATACTAACCAGAGTGAGAGGTTATAATTGCTAAACCGTGGGACAACAATGGAATAAAATTCAACCAGCTTAGGCCAGGATCCAACCCGGCGCCGCTGCAGACTCACGATAGCTAAGTTGACGTGGCTGCAATGGTCTCTGCTCAACCACGATCCAACCGACTGCATCAGCGACAAAGTATCAGTTTGATTTGACTTCTTAAAGTAAAGGTCATCTTGGGGAGGTCCCTTACCTCTAGAAATATTAACCAAGGTACCGTATCAGGAATCAGTCCAACAAAACATTCTTCCTTCCAGTACCATTTGTAGAATAAAGTAATATGTTCCAAATTGTGTTATGTCAATTTCTTAACAGAGACATATCCCATATTGCCATTTTGTTTCAAAAGGACTTTTAAAA
The DNA here is from genome assembly GCF_000696795.3 of Halyomorpha halys. NCBI lineage: Eukaryota > Metazoa > Arthropoda > Insecta > Hemiptera > Pentatomidae > Halyomorpha > Halyomorpha halys. The sequence goes on from NW_027113495.1 coordinate 195,295, forward strand.
AATAAATGAAAGGTGACTGATTTTTCTATTTAGAGTTTGCCTTTAGTAAAATTTGTTACTTTTGGATCGTTACCTGTAGAAACATTTTTTATCTACATTTATTATAATGGTCAAGTGATTAGTTAAGGCAGCAGTTACCCCATGTATGTAAACACCGTAATCAATTTTTATATTTAAAATGTTTACGTAACCGTACAAATCACGCGGAGGCACCACACCTCTAAAGATTTGAGCAGTTTTTCACAAAACGGCCACCTTCTGATAAGTATTTCACTTGGACGCCATTAACTACCATTGGTAGAAAAATGTAGTATTCACTTTGAATTATGTTTCTTTATGTAATGCAATTTATTAATTCATGTTTTTGTTTTTCTGTTAATAGAGAGATCGGAAAAAAAAGAAAGAAGAAATCACTGCTTTTCGTTGGCCAATGATTACACATCATTTCTTGCTTTAAATTATTCCTGATTTCCGGATTTGGCAAATTTCACATATATGACTAAACTCGTTGTTTAAGATTTATTTTTAAATACGTTTTAGGCTACAGTCCAAAATCAAATTCTACCTCCACCCCACCAGTTTTATTGGTGTAAGTCTCATTGAAAGCATTTGTAATATATGTATTTGTTTTTAATTCTTGTAATCCAAGTTGCGTGCTTTGCCCCGCTGTTTGTAAGGGGTTAAGAGGAAAATCTCTTAAGCGTTGGGCTCTTAGTAAGCCATTATAAGTTGACTAAGAAATCTATAATAAATACAACACATATTTTTATTATGCTCTTACTCTTTCGCCTAATTAATGAATAGTTATGATATTTATAAGTTGTAATGTTATAGTTTCATAATAAACTTTAATCTATATATTAAAAATTCATAAAATAAAAAAAATAAAAAATTCTGACAGCGGCGCCTGTAATGCTTTATCATATGTTATAATATTCAATAAATTCATTAAATTTGTATACATTTAGAACAGAGTTGTTCAATTTACGGCTATACCGTTTTGTATGACTCACGAGTGCTTATTAGTCAAAAACAAATTGCTTTGATATGAGATTGAAAAGAGATAAATATGCTGGTTTATAAGCTCATTAAAACAATGTAGTTATTTAGAATTCTCGAAGAAATCTTTGTAATTCTCAGTAAACATATGCCATCTGACACCACTGAATTGAAAAGAAGTTTGATAATCCAGATATCAGAAGTTAAAGAGATTGAAGATCCAGTTTTTAGCTTTTTTAATAGAATAGACGAATTATCCAACAAGTAATGAGGTGTAGATAGTTGACCGTAAATTAATGATTGGAGAAGTTTGTCGGGGGGTGCGGTCAGCAAAGAACAACATAAATAAACAAAACCATATTTATTTATTTTATACCGACGTTTCGACCTGAGTTTCAGGTCTTCATCAGGGCTATAGAACAAAAGAGATAACGACAACATTTAGAGAAACATAAAATAGAAAAGGAATACAAACAAATTTGAAATTATACAAAATATTGGATTCAATCATAAATAGTAAAAAAAATAAATTGATCGACAATCGTGGAATTATATGGTAGTAGATTGAAAACAGTGAAAGATGAAATATAATATCATGTAGGTAAGAAGATTTGTATAAGATAAGATATGCAAGTATAAGTAAGATATACGTTGGCATAAAATAAATAAATATGGTTTTGTTTATTTTTGTTCTTTGCTGACCGCACCCCCGGACAAACTTCTCCAATTATCCAACAAGTAATTACAACTTGACCATCTTGTATTCAAGTCTGCTCGGAAAGAAACAAAACGATATTAAATTTGGTAGGCATCATCAATGGGTTTCTTATTAAGCTAAGAGTGTTCATACACTTCGAAAAACAAAAACTTAATATACCAGCTGTCTTCATACAGCTGATGAATTCAGACAGCCAATTTTCAAGCTGCCGTTCCCAAAAAAATTCAAGAAATAATTGATGAGTTCAATAGATACGAGGAAATGGAAACTCTTAAAAGTACTCTGTCTAGTAGTGTCTAATGCTTTATGTATAATAATATTCTTGGACCTACAATCAAAGACGAACTCCTGAACTACAACTTGAATTAGATGATGTGCAAGCTGACATATTTCTAATGATCAGGGAAGAACGCGCTCATCATTTTTTTAAATGGATGACTAAAGAAGAATTCCCAAAATTGTGAATTTTAGGGCTAAAAATGTCAATATTCAGAGTAATCATGTAACTATGTGAAAGAGTATTTTCGTCAAGGGAATATATAAAAAACCAAACCAGGAATAAACTTTCTGATACATCTTTACTTCATCTCGTGAGGTTGGCTACATTATGACTAGAGGTAGATATTGGTTCATTGGTGAACGCAGACGGTCGATAAAAATGTTCACACTAAATGTATTTTTCTATTATAATTGCAATGTTTATATTGATTGATAAATGGTAAGAATATTTTGTCTTTATATTTTCCTTATTTATGTATAACTAATACCTGGCCAATATAAAGAAATATTACTACTTTTATAAATAACTTTACCATACACACTAAACCTTATTGACACTGTAAAGTATATAATTTAAAAAATTGAAACTTGTAATTTTAGCCGTTGAGGCTTTGCAAGATGATAAGCAGAGAAAAATACTTCCAATTTTTAATTCACCTAATAAAATTCGGGTGTTGTCTCCATCATTAGGTAATATAATCTTTATAATTACACCAGTTAATTTTAACATCATATTAATAATTTTTTATACACAATTAAAATTTTCATATCTTGTAACATTGTGGTTAGTTCTATCCACTTCCTACTTAAAATTTTGTCATCCATAATAGTTTATATAATGTTATATCATTCACTTATTTTACCTCATATCTATTCTTTTAGCACAAACTAATGTTATATTACTATTAGTATTATATCTTTGGTTTTGTCATGAAGTTTATGTGCTTTTAGTTACCTCTATGTTGATGTATCGATGACTTACTTCATAGTTGTGTGAAAGTTCATGGAAAGTAACGTTACGAAAAATGCAATTAAAGGTTCTCTGTTTATGGAAAATTAATTAGAATATTCCTAAAAGAAAAATCCTTTGATTGTACTACTATGAAGCAAGCCGTGAATATCTACTTTAAATGTTTTTATTATAATTTATTTATTATTATTTACAACTGTATGCATAAATACACATCAAGTTAATTTGCTGTAAGTGATATTATGACATGATACAAACATGTGGAGAATCTACCCTTTGATAGAACTCCAAAAACACTTCTAAAGGAGAAGATCTCGAGGCCATCTTCTTTACTTTAAATTTAATTTGATTTTTTTGCATATTTAGTCTTGACTTCCTAGAAAATAATCAAGAATTACATTTTTATTTTGAGGTGTAGATAGTTGACCGTAGATTAATGCTTGAAGAAGTTTGTCGGGGGGTGCGGTCAGCAAAGAACAACATAAATAAACAAAACCATATTTATTTATTTTATGCCG
>NW_027113495.1:198828-206010 GCF_000696795.3 Halyomorpha halys
GAACAAAAATTCGATTCTATAATATATAATGGGTAATTGGATGCGCGTTGAATCCGTATAGCTGAAAATGTTTCTCTTATTAGGTATACGATATCTTATTAGGTATACGATCTGTTTCTCTTATAATCCTTTGCAAGCAATGGGACAAATTTTTATGCTTCCTCTAAAGGTGAGTTCATTAGAGTTTATGAATTTAGTTTTGAATTTCTATCTTTAGACGATACAGAAAAAAATAAAATCGAAAATAATTAATTAAAGTTCTTAATTGTGAGCATAATCCAGCTGCTCGATCTAATTCAGGAACTGAATATAATATCCTTAATAACTATTTTAATCAGAATATCTTAAACAGTCATTTGAATAAAGATTAAGGGGAGAACGGAAGGCTTTAAAAAAAAATCCTTAAAAAGAAACGAAGAAAAAATTCATCTAATACCTTTTTTTTTCTCAAAATGGTACCGTGATAAGACAGCCGGTACACGGAAAACCTCTCTGCAAAGGCCATTGATAAAAGATTGAGATAAACATTAAACGAGAGGCAAACATTTATGAAACACAATAGTTCATAGCGAGCCAAGATATGGAAATCCAGGCCGTTACTTACCCCCTTATCCGCATTAATTTAGCCTGAACCTTCGAAGTAAGTTTTACCATTACTTTTATTTACGATGGGGGTGGTCTACTGTTACCGGGAGCTTCCCCCCCCCCCCAACTATGGCCCGTGAAATAATCTGTTACAACTTTACTTTACTCTTTGTCTAAAAGGTTCCAAATGCGCTATACTCATAATAAAGATATCTCAACTCTCATAAAATCCGAATTATTTCATATTCTTTAGTAAAACATTGGGAAATTTTTTATTCTTATTTTTTTTTTATGGAAACATACTTCTTAAAATAAAGAACTCTCGATAAAAACTGAAATTTCTTTTCAGAGATAAGAAAAAAAACCCTCTTACCTTTGAGACCAGTATTCTCCGCACATTACCTACCCTGCAATACATTTTAGACATATTTTCAAGACACCCTAAAAGGATTAAGACATGCTGTATTCACTTTAACCGCCACAGGAACCCTGGTATTCTACCACAATTAGTTCTCCATAGCATCTCACTTGTTCTCACTTTTTGGGTATTAATCTGGACAATAAGTTAAGTTGGCCTGTTCAAGTAAACAGCTTCTGCCTAATACCATGAACAGATTGAAAATACTAAAGTAATTAAGGATCACCAGATGGGGATTAGAATGGAAAACAATAATCCTTAGTAAAATAGATTATGGCAGCTTCATCTATGCCTCCACAAGCTACAGTAAAATTAATAGAATAGATGCCGTAAACTATACTAGTATACAGTATTTTATATTATACTTTTATATTATAAATTGTGATTTTTTTTTCCTGTTGGCTTTTTTAGTTCATTGGCCGCCCAAACCATCCTTCTCTACCCCTACCTGTCTTGGACAAATGCTTTCTTGTTTGCAGCATGTAGCTCTTTCGTGTCTGTCCAATTATCATGAAATAATTCACATAAATAATTTATTTCCTAAATTATCCTTCTGTCATAAATTACTATATTTATTATCATTAATCATACACTATCATATTAATCATATAAATTTATCATAATCATAAGCTATTGTAATTAACGCAAAACATCACATTCTCCACTCATTTAATAACTACATAGATTTGTCTTTAATGAATATAAAAGGTTAAAAGCTAAGTAGGTTTTTTTAATTACTGGGACAAAGGTAACCATCCCTAGTTGATCCTTAAATTTAAACAATAAATTATTTTAACAATTTCTTTACAACATAGGAGTAGTTAGTACATGAGAGAGTCTTCATTAAGGATTTATTTATTTTATTTTTTCATATACCCTCTTTCTAGTCATTTCTAAAATAAGGAGGGGTAGGGTTATCTACGGGTACCACCCTATTCTAACCATGGTGGGGGAGGTCAATTTTTCATTTCCTGGAGCCACCACAGAGATAAAAGTCGACCCGTCAGGCCGGATTGGAAATCTCGCCGTTGCAGTTCCGAGGTTACCTAGACCTACGCCTCAACTCCCTCAGCTAGAGATGACCCTTATTGCCAGCACCAGTCAAATTAGGTCTCATTTTAATTCGGTGTCAAATTTGTAATAGAACTTCTATATAAATTCAAAGGTTAAATTATAAATAATATCGCTTATGGCAAATTATGTCACTAGTCGAGTGGAAAAAAAAATACCGTAAAAATAATGACAAAAAAGACATAATTTATTGCTGGTTAAAATTTTATGTAAAGTATTACCAATTTCCCTTAAATCACTAAAAAGTTGGGAGTTGTATAATTTGGCTTAACATCCTCAAATATGTCTTATTCCTTCTATATATAGAACAAAGATGTCTACATTATTCAAATATCGAATGCCCATATTTGAGTTTTCCTATTGTAAAACTCACTGAGTATAATCAATTTTTTTTCAGAAAGTGAAAAAACATTTGCTGAGTTTAATTAAAAATTTAGTTCTATACCATTTTCATTTGCACTTTGAGTGTGGTTGTTAGCATTATTTGATTTTTTTTTGGGGGGGGGAGGGAGGAAAGGAATTAGCAAAGTTATGCTTTTCTTTGAGGGATTTATTGTATTTTAAAACAGTTTAAGTTCATCTTGATATTATAAAAAAGGGGAAAAACTGCCTCCACAAACATCAATAAGAGGCAGGGAAGAGTGAATAGGATGGGAGAGAAAGACTGGATTTTACGGGTTTCGAAACCAATGTAAGAGACAGTGTGACAACAATCGTGTATCCTCAGTTTTTAAGTCGAATCAAATGGATGCAGCGAGTCATGTGGCAGTTAGTAAGACGGATTTACAGTTTCAAAGGTTTAGATTGTTTGGTTTTCATATCTACATCAATACACGATCTTGCAACAATTTCGATTCTTGGACGACTCAATTCTAGTTTTAATCAGAAAACGAAGTGGCATTTAACTAATCATCTTTTAAACATCCTTCCTTAAAATTAAGTAATCATTTGCTTATGAGATTACAGTAGTGACAAACGGCCCTTCAGGACTTTGGCCGAAGTTGAAGAGTCCTTTTGTTAATATAATATAGTAGTAATATCAGCCAACCTAAGTTTTATAACTAAACTTTATTCATTTAGATCAGGGGACTAACTATCGCAGTTTAGTTGAGGAAAAGTTTTCCGTCGAGAAGTCCATTTCACTAGACAACTGTAACACTATAACTTTGTTCTTATTACGTATTTTGCCGGCTGAATAGTTTATCTTTAAAGTACTTTAATTTTCTGTGACATCAACAAAAACATTATTAATTTTAAAACCAAAACTCGAACAAACTATAATAACAAATGCACCTTAAACCAAGATAATCAACTTCTTCGTCAATTGGCATAACTTTCACTAAACGTTCTATCTTTTTCGTATAGCGATCTGTAGCAGTTATTAAAGGCTCAGATAAAATTATTAAATAGTTCAAAATATTTGTTTAAAAGTAAAATATTTTTCTAGAAATATTTTCCCTAAATATCTTGATTTCCTTGGCTTTCTTGCAATAATTCGTGAGTTATCCAATTTGTAATCGAAAATATCTGATTAATGTAGCCTTATAGGATAAAGCGATGCGTTTTGATGTGGCATATTCTTATAGCATACTTCAATTATACCGTCAAATGAGAGTTTATGGTCAGCAAATAACTCGTGTTGAGTGCACCACTCTTCAAATGCATTTAAATAGTTCATGGTTAACTAGTTTTAGCGCTTGCCTCTTGCCTTCATCGGCTAAGTTGATGCCTGTTTCAAAATCATGAATTTTTTCCTGAAACACAATTCATTTTCCTTCTTTCAAACAGGGACGAACGGGAAATTTTACATGCTTCTAGTAACATGGAATTAAAATTCATGTTGTAAGTTCGTGTACGTCAAATATTATAATAAAATACATAACGGTTTACGACGTTTATATAGGCTTAGATTTAAAAATAAAAAAAAAAGGAATCTTAAAATTGAAAAAAATGTTTCAAGTATTATTTTTTTATTGCTTTCCATAATAAAAAATAAAACAATAAACAAAAACTTTCATATATTGTCAAGAGAATGAATGAACTAACATTTTTATTAATACTTTTTATTTATTGATAGATATTACAATCTACTACACAGTTGTGGGCAATAGGTAATAGTGATGAATGATCCCATGCATACTAAAATAAATTAAATAAGTGAATAAAAATTTAAAAAAAAAAAAACTCTTAAAATATATAAACAAACAGAATAATAAACAAAATGAACATAATTAAACTATCTGTATGAAAAATAAATAAATAAAATAACATATATAAATAATCTAGTCACATTTACACTCTTATATACAATATTTACACAATCGACCTGAGGATCCCTGAGGCCACTCTATCCTCAACGTGTGAGGGGTAGAGCAGTGCTCAAAAGATCCCAGCGCATCCCTCTCGCCACATCAATGGTAGTGAGTCAGTGCAGCAAGTGCGCTAAAGCCGCAAACACTCAACTTGAGTGGAGAATCTGACTATTGCCAGAACTCCAATAGCCTCTTGGCCACTGTCGTTTCAACCTTCTAGGTGGGCTGTAGGGATGGGTGGAACTAGATAAGGTTTGAACCAAAGGATTAGGATGGTTGGAAAGGTTTATATGGAATTTTGAGAATTTGGTCGGTATGAGGTCAAGGACAAAAGGACATTTAGGTCATGGTGTAGTGTTCTGTTGGAAACGTAGTAGGGTGCATTAACTATAGTTCTAAGGATTTTGGATTGAAAGGATTGGATACGTTTGATGTTCGACGGTTTAGCTGTTCCCCAAAGTTCAAGTCCGTAGGTCCAGATAGGTCGGAGTATAGTCTTATAAATTTTTCTTGTTTGTTTTCTAGTGAGAGATGAGAGGTCCGGCTGAGCAGTCGGTATAGTTGACGAATCGTCTGTTGAGTTCTTGTCTTTAGAGTCCTAAGTAAAATAAACGCCTTTTCCGGCTGAGGTCCGGCTGAGCAGTCGGTATAGTTTGAACTAACATTAAAATCGCAATCTTCTTATATGGACTTGTGTTCCGCAAGATTCACGCTTAGGCAAAATAAAAGAAATAAATAAATTTTGCTAAAATAATTTTATTTAGTCATTTAACGAGATTAAAAATATAAATTATTAATATACATACAATATATAATAATGAAAATATGTTCGGAATAATAATGAAAATAAGTTCGGGAGTCCTCCGGGATCCTACCCAGCCTCATAAAGTGGGTACCGTTAATTGAGGAAACTCTGGTGGTCCATCGTGATTCTGGCCAAATGTTGCACAACCGTTGATCTAGTATCTTCCCTACAAAGTACTGCACCCCAATCCTTCAGAGGTTATACAGGTACAGATTTATTTTATCCATAACACAGTCATGTACATATATTATAATAATTTGACTACTGTACTAAACATATCGTTGGCCTAGAGTAAAAACTTTGAAACTCAACAATAACGGTAATACAGTATTGGATACATATGTTCGTATTTCGGGAGTGAGTAACTCATTGGCTTGACTACTAACTCTAAGGACCCGGATTCGAATCCAGCTGTGGCAGATAATTATTATATGTTTCATGTAGCCCTCCGGGGTCCTCCCAGCCCCATAAAGGGGGTACCCTTAATTGGGTAAAAATCTTGCGGACAATATGTTAACCAAATCACCTCCTTGCATAACCTTTGGCCTAGTAACAGTACTTCCTTACAAGGTACTGACCCTCCTGGGTTGTTGTGTTACAGATTTAATTTAATTTACTTTTGCAATTCACAATACTTGGGTGTAAAAAAAAATCTTTCTCTATCGACGAAGAATCAAACCTTGCATCTTTTTCAGTAGCCATATTATCCATCAGTATTAAATTTATTTATTTACTTTTTTTTTTTTTTTGACACGAGGTTTTCATTCTAGGCTTATTTATTTAATATGACAATTTTAAAACAGTAAGCATATGAAAATATTATATATAAAAATAACAGATTAATTGTGATATGAACCTAACATATATATATATATTCATGATTTATTAATCATTATTTGTTGGAACGTTTACTTTTTGAAGTTTTACTTCAATAAATTTTGAGGTTTGAAGGATTTCGTTTGGAATCTAAAGGCTTATGAGATGTGCGGACAGATACTACTAGAATTACATTTTACTAATATTTTGCATAATTGCTTTTATGAGAGCTGTTCTAAATTTGTTAAAATAGCCCTATTCTAAATACTTCATGTTTCCGATATCATAAATTAAATTACTTGAGGTGATATTATTAATAATAATATTCTATATTTATTCTTGGACTATTCCCTTTAGAATAATATAACAGCCATTAAAATTGTCTTTGGTGCAGTTGAGTGATATTATTTTACTTCAATTTTTGTTTTTATTTCCTTCCATTATATTTTTAATTTTGTTATCATTTAATTTATATATTCTTCAATATTGCGTGAATGAGCTCTATCATCTATAATACAGTTGTCTAAAAATATGAAAGAATGTAATATTACAAAATAAAAAAATGTCTTAGAGTAAAATACAATATTTTGAAAAATAAAACATAAAATATCTCTAATAACAATAAATGAAAAAAAGAAATGAAATATTAATAATTAACAGAGAGATAATAATGGTAATATAAGTTCAACCATTAAATGAATATTATAGATATCTAATAAAGATTTGTATTAAATGTACAAAAAATAAATGAATAAACAAAAATGAAACAGAAGAGATAAAGCCATCTATCATATCATAAATCATTAGGTAACTAATAAAATAAAATGAAAAACAAAAATGGACTAATGATAATTGACAAAAATAGCAATTAATATATACAAACATATTTAAAAGTTTTAAATGAAAATTAGAAACATCAAATAAAAAAAATAATAAATAATTAAAAGACAGCAAGCAACAAATCTACCAAACCGTAAGGTATCTTATAATAATAAATGAAAAAAATGCGATATTAATAATGAACAAAAAGAAAATAATGGTTAAATAGTTCAACCGTTAGATGAATATTAAAGACAGCTAAATGTAAGAAAAAACTAACTAAATAAATAAAAATAAAATAGAAAAATGAAGCCATATAACATGCCATAAATTATTATTTATTATTTTATTAAATT
>NW_027113495.1:206060-211788 GCF_000696795.3 Halyomorpha halys
AATATTAATAATTAACAGAGAGATAATAATGGTAATATAAGTTCAACCATTAAATGAATATTATAGATATCTAATAAAGATTTGTATTAAATGTAAAAAAATAAATAAATAAACAAAAATGAAACAGAAGAGATAAAGCCATCTATCATATCATAAATCATTAGGTAACTAATAGAATAAAATGAAAAACAAAAATGGACTAATGATAATTGAGAAGAAGAGCAATTAATATATATAAACATATTTAAAAGTTTTAAATGAAAATTTGAAACATCAAATAAAAAAATAAATAAATAATTAAAAGACAGCAAGCAACAAATCATCTACCAAACCACGAGGTATCTTCTTATAATATAATAAATGAAAAAAAAAATGCAATATTAATAATTAACAAAAAGAAAATAATGGTTAAATAGTTCAACCGTTAGATGAATATTAAAGACAGCTAAATGTAAGAAAAAACTAAATAAATGAATAAAAATAAAATAGAAAAATGAAGCCATATACATGCCATGAATTATTAGGTGACTAATGAAATAAAATGAAAAAAAATATTATATAATATTAATATAATTTTAAATAGATATATTTTAGTTGATGAATAAATTTGTATACCTGTTGTGATTTTTCGTAGATTAGATATCTTCAAAGAAGGCTGCTTAGGAAAATTGATCCGACTTTTGCTGCCCATTTTCAATCATTTTTTTTTTCCGATCCCTCTAAAACAGAAATCATTTCAATCATTTAAAACTACCGGATATACTTGAATTCATTTTGATATAACAGTCTTGACATAATGTTTTCCATACTTTAGAGTACAATATTATGAAACCCCATTAGTTGTATAATGAACATTAAGGTCTCAGGTTTCAGGTTCCTCAACTTGCTGATAGAGGACAATAGCAATCAATCTAAAAGATTCAATAAAGCCTCCCCCTCCCAGAGATAAGATCAGTTCGGTCGTGGCAGCTGGTCACGACCTACAGCGGAGAAAGTTAGAAGCTCTAGCCGGCTGTTACGGCACTCGCTCTGTGTCGCTAACCTTTCAGCTCACTAAACCTATACGATAATGCTCACTCTAAAGTGAACATTTATATTTTATCTTTAGCCCCAAAGGAATGTACTCTCTCTCTTAGTCATAGCTCTTGGGCTGGCTAGTCCTAATACAAGACTAAGGTGGAGCTTAGAAGGTGTCAAGTGAATCCTCTATCGAGAATATAATATAAATTGCAGGACATGAATTCACACGTTTTGACGCTTATTGTAAATATTAAATACTTGGTAAAAAGTAACAAACTTGTTACTTTCAGGTTATAATTGTTTCTTTAAAAAAGAACCAAATAAACAAAGGCGAATTAAAGAATATATATCCAAATAGGGAAATGAAAATATCTGCAAAGTTGATGGTAGATTATGAAAACTCATAGAAATAATACTACATTATCTATAAATTTAATTTGATATAATTATTCAGGTAAATATATAAGGAATATATTTATAAATGCAAAAATACATTATACATATAAATGTATATTGGTGCAGTGTTAAATAAAAAAAATTAACCACAAAATTTAACTGGCAATCTTTGAACAATATATTTACAACCAATTGATATCATTTTTAAACTATAGTTAATCATTAATTCCAATTGTTGGGGAAACTCTTGAATTAAATAAAATACGGATCATAACTATTTATCTGTTGGCAGTTCTAAAACAATACTAACTGAGCACAAACTTTTGAAAACAATTGCCAAAACGCTCTTCGATTAGTCACCAAACACCAACACTGGACTTGTTGGCCACAAATTTAGGCCAACTTGTATCAACTAATCCTAAAAAACAATCTACATGTTTGCACATGCCCGAATTGGTGATGTTTACTTTTTCTTTTTACTAACAAAAATAATTTTTATCAATTTTTGTATACACCCTATGTGATCATGTGATCCTCTTAGGTTGCACTGATTGACTTTTTATGATCCGTTAGATTTATATTGAGACATACATTAATCGCTTTAATAGAGCTTAACTTGGTAAAAGGAAATCGATTACAACAATGCTTAGAAATTTTCCCGTAAAGAAGTTTTTTTTTTATAACATTCTTTATTTTATATTTAATTAATACATACGTACATACATATTACAATATATATAAGTTATGGTTGGACAAGGCTTGTATACAACTCTAATTCTAACTCCCCATTTAAATAAACCCCAGTAATGTCTATAAGCATCACAGAGAGAATAAAGTAGGATCTTTCTAGTAAGCGAGCGTTATAATTCTGTTCCCTTTTTTTTAAGCTTTTCAGTTCAAGTGCTCGTAAGTGGTGCCGAGACCCGGAACCTGATTGAAGATTTTTCACTGAATGAAGATTTTTTCTAAATCTTATTTTTTTTTTAAATCTAAATCTTTTTTCTAAAAACTTCACCGATTGAAATTTTTTTTTTTTAACTGTTCACTCATCAGGGACTTTTTTTTCTCTTTTTTCCTTCGGCTTTCTCATCTTTTATTTCGCCTATATTGTCATTTTATTTTTACTGACCAAGATGGTTAATGGTGATGGTCAACCACAACCAGAGCCCGCATTGAGGCAGCCAGTACTACAGATCCCGGTGGCGCAACCGGCTCCTGGAGTTCCTGCGCCCCCGGATGTCCCGGGGACGGTTCCGGTGCCACCCCCGTTACCAGAAGAGACCACTCTCGCGGCTGTTCACGCCAATATGTTGGCTAAAATGAAAGTGAGAGCAGTAACCTTTCAGGATATTAGAAAAGCCATCTCAGACTTGGAGCGGTTCTCAGACGAAATTGGTGAGTTAAGTCACTTTATTAAAGGTTGGCAGCCAAGGTCTCAGAGGAGTTGCTGGACAAGAATGACACGATTTCCCCCAAGGCAGTGTTCAAATGCTGGATCAAGCGAAGTGTGAAAGACGAGGAAACAGCATGGCCAGTTGTGAAGGAAAGATTAAAGAAGGCCTATGGAGGAGGCAGATGGTCCCCAGAGGAAGACATTTTCTACATGCTGCGGGAGAGGAGAAAGCACGGGCAGTCTAACAGACAGTACGCAGTCATGGTGTTAGGACAGTTTAATCTGGCCATAGAAAAGATGAGACTCTAGGAGCGAATGTTGTCAGTTGGAAGATGAATTTTATCGCTCCATAATGAAGGTGCAACTGACTAAGGAGACAAAAAAAAAGGGGGGAAGGTTCACCTCGGGACCGCACTTTTGTGGAATGTGTTCAAGACATGATCGACGCGAGCTCTAGAGAGCAAGATGCAAGGATGGATGTCGATGATGGAGGATGGAAAAGAGTACCGTACCACCGCACAAGGAATCCGTCAACACCATGGAAGAGAAGAGAACCCAAAGAAAGGTGTAAAGATAGAGGTACGGGTAGAGAAAGCCGACCGAACCAGGGAAGAATACGCAAGGAGGAGGGAAATAAGACAAGGTGCCTTGGGTCCGGAAAAGTAGGACACCTGGTGGCCCAATGCCCCCGCACTAGGTGCTTTGAGTGCGACAATGAAGGCCACATAGCACGACAGTGCCCTTATATCTACAGAAGGGCAGAGACGGGAACAGGCGAACCGATGGAAATACATTTCCAGCGAATACGGCGGAAAAGACGAGAGGACTATAGACCTAGTAGGTCCTCTAGTGAAACCTCAGAAGCATCGGAAGCCTCAAGAAAAGACGGGGAAGGAAGAGGAGGACGGATCAATAAACTGCCAAGCAGTAGATGGTGCCGAGTGAGTGAGGGAAGGAGATCAAGGCAAGAGAGTTGAGGAAGATGCCAGGAGAGGGGGGACCGCACATTAGAGATTTTCAATATCAAAAGAGAGATCAGCGGTCTGCCTATCATCAAGATGAGCGGCGTGAGATGCCTGGTGGACACGGGGAGTTCCCACACCATCCTGTGCCGGGAGGCGCTGAGGAAGCTGAGCGGCGGTGAGAGGAAACTCCAGTTGGATGGCCAGGTATGTCATTGTCAATTAATCACCCTGGGTGGGCCCTGTAGAGTAGAAGGGGAGGCGGACATTGATTTACGGGAATGGAGGATCGAAGAAGGGGTATTGAGGGTTGCCCCGTTTGAATATCAAGCTATTATAGGTTGCGATCTATTAGGGAAGACAAGTGCGGCGATTAGGAATAACAAGAGGATACGGATCTTTGGAGGATACGGATGGGGAAGAGGAGATATCGGTGTCGCGAGCATCGAATGGGAGAAATCAAACGGATAGGTCCGATCCAAGGAGGGGGGAGGAATTGGAGACAGGAAATAAAGGACAAATATGCAGATATTTTCTTCAAGGAGGGAGAGTTACTGGGGGCGACTAGACAAACAATGCACCAAATCTCGTACTCGTAACGATCTTTAGTACTTATATATGATATTTAGTGCTACCACCAAGTCAGGATGCACCCGGGGAATCAGCACAAAACAGCTTTTACATTCGAAAGGGGGCATTACGAATTTACGAGAATAACATCATCACGTTCCAACGAGTGATGGCCGAATTCTTACAGGGAATCGACGAGTCCATGTGCCAGATATACATGGACGACCTGCTCGTTTTTAGCAAAATGGAGGTGTCCCACTTACGCAAGGTGTTCGAACGGGTCCGGAAATTTAGGTTAAAGTTATCATGCGAAAAATCAATATTGGGAAGAAACCAGATAAATTTTTTAGGACACACAATATCGGAACAGGGTGTCAGCCCAAACGCAAATAAGGTAAAAGCTATCAGAAAAATGGCGATTCCAACGGATGTTAAGGGAATCGGGAGATTGTTGGGCGCTCTGAACTACTATAGATGATTCGTACCGGCGATGGTCAGGTATCTGGTACACAACAACAACCTTCTGAAAAAGGGGAATAGGGTGCAGATGACGCCCAATATGGTGGAAAACATTAGGAAATGCATGGAGGCGCTTCAGAAGGAACCGGTGTTGGCATTCCCGGACTTTGAATGTACATTTATCATCACCACGGACGCAAGTGAGTACCTCAACGCGGTACTGTCGCAGGATTGCGAGTGACCGGTGGCGTACGCTAGCAGGCGGTTATCAAATGCAGAGACAAGGTACAGCGCACTTGAGCGAGAACTGTTAGGCATTGTGTGGGCGGTAGAACATTTTCCCCCTTATGTTTTCGGGAGGATATTCCGGGTACATAATAATCACATACCACTTCAATGGGTTGGGAAGATGGAAGGAACTGCTCAACCAGTAGAACATCGTAATCCAGTACAAACCAGGAAAAGATGCAGTATCATGTAATCAAAAAATGTAGTCGCTGACTGGCTATCTCGCGCGATCACCGTAAATGCAATAGAGGAGGAACAACTACAGACGTCAGGAAAGGTGAGACAGTTTTTGCGAGAATGGACTCCAGGGGAAGAAGAAACGCAAAGCTCGACTGAGGGAACGCCAACAGAGATGGAAGAGCTAGAGGAGTTGGTGAACAATAAATCACACCAAATAACTTGGAAGACAAGAACTTCCGGAACCATGAAGATGGACGTTGCTAAATATGGGAAGACCTCGATCACCACTATTTGGTCGGCACTGGGTGTTAGGGATGATCAGATTTGCCAGGCGCTGAAAGATGCATCCAAACCGGGGCGAACATCTATACGTCGGGAATGGAGTGGTTTGGGAGAAGATAAAACGCCTCTGGAGATTAGAGAAAATCGGAATGGATCGAAACTTCGTTCGTTGCCTAAT
>NW_027113495.1:214898-217391 GCF_000696795.3 Halyomorpha halys
TGGAAGTGGGTTGGTGAAGTTCTTACCCTCGATGTATAGAACTGCTGCTCTCACTATTCCGTTACCTACTATAAATCAGAGAGAAAAGAAGACAAATTTTTTTTTTCTTGAGACCAAAAAATTGTTCCGGTATCCAAAGATCCTGGGTTTCGGAAGGAAGTTGTTTCTCCAAAAAAGGAAGAAGGAACAAGTAATGACACTCCCGGTTGCAACTGAAACACCCCTTCATTCATCTCAGCGCTCCTCTATATATCATACAATCAGCTGATCGGCTCAGGCAGCTGACATCAAAGTAACAGCTGACTCAGACCGCAACTTTATATATAGTTAAATAAGTCCAAGACATCATGGGTAGATTATGAATTCTAAAAAGGAGAACGGACAAGGAAAGACTTGTCAAAGGAAGCAGCCATACACTGTACGTAACGTGCCTTTATTATTATTTTGTTTTAGTAAATGTTCGAGAATTTGATTAGCGATACTTTTTTCTTCCTTCCTTAAATTTGCACTATTTCAAGGATAATTGTGACGAATTTTTTTTTAATCCAACTAGGGTGTGGTGGCAAAAGAAAAATGGGAACCATTTTAAAAAATAAAGAACTGTATGCACTAGCTTCCCGTACAGCCATTTAATACCAACTGTATCCTTATCGACAGATTACCTGGTAAGTCAATGCAATACTGTAAGTTAATTCCCTCCCTTGTCTGAGCAACAAGACTAGAACAGATAGGACTGCAAATGAAGGGAGACCTTCCTACTGAGTAGAGGGCTGAGGGGTATATTGTCACTGCCCATTGTCACTGCAATAGTTTTAATTGAATGCTAGCCGGGCTTTGAGCTGTTCTGTCTCTGGTCTCCTTTGTTGACTCCTTTCATTCGAATTCATCTCTCTTAGCCTTTGTAAGCCCTTGTTAGCATCCAAATTGAATTTATAGATTTAAATGACCTGAATATATATAATAGACGATTGGAATCTTTATAATAAAAATCTCCTTATATTCATTTCCTGAATTATTTATCACTCCATCTCAAAAATGATGATTCTTATAAATAGTACAAGATCCCAAGAGGAAAAAAAAGGCAGTTATTTAACTAATTTTTTTTAAACTTTAATGAAAACTATGTATAATTATTAGCCGACATTGATGAGTCTGCCAAGTATAGATAGGGGAAATAAAAGATTACGGCTGTTTCAGAACGTTAAAAAATAATTAATTTTTCATTCGGAGCTCTATATAGAGCTTAAATGATATTATCTCTAAGATAATATCATTTAAAGCAGAGTAGATTGGATAAAAAATGGGCCCTAATAGAGCTAATTACGTTCAATAGTTCTCGAGATATAGCTTTTTAAAAAATAAAATTTCATAAAAAATTTTTATTGAAAGTGACTTTATTTTGAGAAATCTATATCTCAAAAACTATTCGACGTACAGATATCTGTTAGCACTCAAATTCAAGCTAGTTATAACGTTTATCTTCGTATGATATCAGTATTCCTGATATTTGCTAAAATAATTTTCATGTGCGAAATTTATATTCATATGTGAATATCATAAAAACTACTACCGTTACAAAGATACTTGTGTACTATGTAATTTATAGTATGTTACATTACCCTTATTTTCAGTGCTAGCATACGTATGATTCCAGAGATAGTTTTTTTCAAAAATCAAACATTCCATTCAATATCATCAAAACTACTACTCCTACAAAGATATACGTGAAAAACTATTTTATAGTCAATTTAACTAGCTTTCATTTGAGTGCTAGCTGACATCAGTACGTCGAATGGTTCCTGAGACATATTTTTTCGTAAATCAAACTTATTGTCCCAACAATTATAATTACGAAGATAAACGTCAGGAACTACTTAATAGTACGTTAAATTAGCTTTAATTTGAATGTTAATAGACATCTGTACGTCGAATGGTTTTTGGGATAAAGATATTTCAAAATGGATTCACTAAGTAATAATCTTTCAGTTCATTTCTATGAAATGTTGCTTTTAAAAAAGATATATACCGAGAATACCTCTATTAAGTCTAATATTTTATTAAATTTAGTCTACTCTAAATAATGTCTTAGGTTTTCTATTGTTGATATAGAACTACGAATGAAACATTTTTTTTTTTAACGCTTTGAAACAGCCGCCATTTTTTATTCCCTCTACCTGTACTTGGTAGACTCATCAATTTTTACTTGTAATAATACACAGTTTTCATAAAAGTAATCAATAATTGGGGAGATATAACTGTCTTTTTTTCTTCGCGACACTTGTACTAAAACTTCAAATAATTAATAGTAGTTCTGCTAATGGTGTAGATGTGTAATAAAGATTGATTTAAAAAAAATCATACAATAAGTGGTTAAAAAAAAAAAAAAAAAAATTAATTTAATGATAGGGGTTGTGGTCAATGAAGAACACAAATAAGTAAAAAACTATTTATTAGCACCAACGTTTCGGCCAGAATTTTAAGCCTGAATGAGGG
>NW_027113495.1:217941-220373 GCF_000696795.3 Halyomorpha halys
AAAAAAAAATCAAATGAACTTTAATTTTAAATAATTATTATTAAATGAATGTTGGCACTAATAAATAGGTTTTTACTTATTTCAGTTCTTTACTCACTCCCCCCTTATAGTCATATATAGCTTATATATAATCTTCCCACTATTTTTGTAATTTTTAACACTGATAAACTTCACAAAATAAAACTAAAAAAAAAAAAATAATAGCATCTGTACCACTACAACCCATGAAGGATCAGGTGTTCACAGTGCTTTGTAAGTAAGTACTGTTACTACACCAACGGTTGCGCAAGGAGGTGATTTGGTCAGAATCATGCTCGATTTTTACCTAAGGGTAGCTAATTTGAAGAGGCTGGGTGGACCCCAGGAGGACTCCAGAACCCACTGGAGTTGACTAACAAAATAAAACCAAAGACAGGATAAATTTCCTAAAACAATTATACCTCCTGACAATGTCCTGGAAGGAAAACTTATATAAATATGACTTGCACCACTTTTTTCTACAACTGCAACAATAATTCTATTTGCATACCAAAACAAAAACTGTTGCTGCTGTACATCTAACAAGAGAGATGTATAAGCTGGCATCACTATTTTAGCTATTAGATTTGACTAAAGAGAATACAGATAAAGCCAAAACTCATTATTTTCATAAAGGGAGTTACAGTATCAGAGGTCAGTCTCCATTTTTTTTTTTATTATAGATTCTAAAAGTTTCGAAGGGTATTAAATTTATTTGATAAATATATCAAATCAAATAGATCTTGGTTACTCCGTAAAATACCCTATACACATGGAGTCCTCAATGAATAGGCTTTGATTGGCGGAGAAAGGGATTGTGGATTGTGGAGGCTACTCAGGGTGAAAAACAACTTGCCCAGTGAAATGCCAACAAAACCTCCGCCTCTCCCCTCACCCACTTGTTAAATTACATTTTATTTGCTCTGTTAGTTGTTCTAATTTCGGTCAATATCTTCGTCTTCGGGTTCGAAATTAACTTTTTCAAACTTAAGTCCCCTCCCCTTTTTTTTTTGTAGATTATAAAACAAACCTTGAGTCATTCTCAAATATTTACACAGGGACTAAAACATAGTTGAAAGATAATTGCTACTTCGGCATATTAAACTAAAAAAAGAGAACGTCTATATTTAATAAGGTTTAATCAGCTAAAATAGCTTCTCTTAAAAACTCGGCACTTTTTTCATTGAAAGCTTTTCATAACTTTGAATAGAAATTAATGTGCCTAGAATTTATGAATTATAAAAAAAAAACATTTTCTAAAGACATTTGTCAATTTTTTCTTTCTGTAAAAATTTCCAAATACCATCACTCAGTTTAGGAGTTTTTTTTAATTTCTTAAACCAAGGTTCTCACACGGTATTCTTTCCGTGTTTTTCTCGATTTTCCTGTTCAAAATAATTAACATAATTCATATATTTTTTGTTATTTAGTCCCTATATTCTAATCGAGTTTAACCTTGTAAATATAAATATCATTCAGTTAAAAAAAATATTTGGTAAAATATAAAATAAATAGTGAAATAAAAACATCCTCTAGTCTTCC
Organism: Halyomorpha halys; assembly: GCF_000696795.3. NCBI lineage: Eukaryota > Metazoa > Arthropoda > Insecta > Hemiptera > Pentatomidae > Halyomorpha > Halyomorpha halys. The sequence goes on from NW_027113495.1 coordinate 219,502, forward strand.
TTGTATTAAGAAATATTTCATTCAGTACATATATTGAGATAAGTTCAAATACTCTATTATATTATTAAAAAACTAGATTGGGTTTAAGCCATTAATTTATTATTGATAACAAATTAAAAAGTTACACATATTTATTATTTATTTTATTATTATAATTTAAAGGTGGATACCAATACTACAAATTTATAAATTTCATTCATTGTTTAAATTAAGCTAAATATATTCATAAATCATTTTCAATTATAAAAATAAACTTAAATACATTTCTTTTGAAAGAGTTTTTGCACTAGTTATTTTCTTTTAAAACAATTTTTGAGGTTTCAACTCACTCCAATCTATCTGAACCTCTATGTACAATCAAAAAATATTTATAACTTAATTTTTTGGTAATTTAAATTTTTGTTATATTATAAACTCGTCCGCTTCTAAATTACTGTCCAACCGTTTTAAAATTCGTGGCTCTTAAGACCTATAATTCATTTACTAAAAATAAATTACGAATAAAACTTTATGAATAGAGTATTAAAAAGAAATGAACTAAGTACCGCAACAAGAGAGCACTGTTTCTTGAACAACGGTTGTTCAAGGAGGTGATGTGTTCAAGATCACACTCAACTGCTTGATTTATCCCAACTAAGAATTTCAGTTTATGAACCTGATTCGACCACGAAGGGCTCCTGAACGCACAGGGTTGTCTCACAGCTATGTTTACAGATCAAATAATTATCTGCTACCGCCAAATTTGAACCCGAGTCCTTTAGAGTTGGTTGCATAGTGCTTTACCCACTGAGTCTCTCCTCTCCGTGAATTGAATATAATGTTATTTATTTCCAAGTTTTGAACATATCGTCGTTCAAGCTACAATAAAATGT